>NC_056668.1:133477067-133777067 GCF_018350195.1 Panthera tigris | reverse complement strand
AAGGGGGAGCGCAGGGACTTATAAATAAAACACATTTGATTTTCATAGCACCCCTGTATGCTAAGCGTTAAGATCTCTAGATGTGCCTGCTGAAAAGGCAGTGCACGGAGATGCTTTATTGAGAGAGAAGCCTTCAGATTCTTTGCTGTGCAGCCCACAAGGTAACAAAGACCCAGGCAATGGGTCAGACTCCTGTTCAATGAAATCCAGTCACTAGCCAGTTGGGAGACAATTGGGTAACTCATGCATTTTTCTTCTCTGAAAACATAGAGGCAGGCTTATCAACAGGGGCCACAGGATGGTTTTCAAACACCCTTGAAAATCCCCATGAGTTTATTGCCTGGGTTGCTGGTGAACACCCTCCCATGGGGAAAAGCCAAAAGTAGCTCCTGAAAGACCAAGAACTGGAATTTTGGAACCGCAAGATCATTTGAAAAGACCTGAAGAGAAAAGGTAAGAACTACAAAGGACCCTTGAACTCATCCAGGGCACCAAGTCCCATTTTTTCACCAAAGTACACTGGAGCAGTAGTCTTTGTCCTGCCTGCCCATAGGGACCCACAGAGAGCTTTTAAATATATAAATGCGCATATATATATATATATATATATATATATATATATATATATATATATATTTAGATGCTCCACTCTGGCCAGTTAAAACCAAATCCCTGGGGACAGAGCCTGGGTGATTCTGACACACGAATGCATATCACCAAGGAATCTGGGGGTAGATTCCTTTACCTTAAAATGTGTGCACATTTTGCAATTTGATTCAAGGAAGCCTTTTTGTTTTATTAATTAATCATATAGGCTTCGCTTTCCCCAAATATGCAGGTAAAATCAATGAACCAGGAAGATGACCATAGTCCCCCTGTGACTTGCCCTACAACTGAAAGTGTTAAGAATGCCAGAAAAGTAAGGCTCTAACTCGTGCATAAATGAAGAAACTGAGGCTCAGAAAAGTAAAGTCCTTTGGGATTTCTGACGATACTCTACCATCTGCTCCTTTGTACCATATGTAAAGGGCAACTTAGTGATGAAATACTCTGGATTCCATTCAAAAGAACATAAGGAAATATGAAATGGCTGGAAAGTCTGATAAGAGAACACGGTAACAATGGCAGTTACGATTTACTGAGCCCCTGCTAAATATCAGAAATTTGCATATTCATGCATTCATTCAACAAATTTTGTTGAATACTATTCTAGGAATAGCACTGATCCAGCCACTCGGGGATACAACAGATAGCAACATGAGACGTGATCCCTGATTTCTTGGAACTTCAAGCTACTGGGGAAAACCAACATACACCAAACATCACAGTAATAAGATAGTAAGAAATAAATAATAAAAAATGACTGGGACCTGTGATAAAAGCTCTGAAAGGAATTTGGTTTCATGAGAACAACAAAGAAAGATGATCTATGGAGGAGACTCAGCAAAGAAAGGGACACCTGAGCTGAGAGCATGACGGGTAAATAGGAGTTCACCAGAAGGTGAGGGATGAGAGAGTGAGGAAAGATCATCCCTCACAGAGAAAACAGCATGTGCAAGGGTCCTGTGGTGAGAGAAGGCAAAGCACTTTGGAAGACTTGGGAAGGGGTTAGAGTGGCTGGAACAGAAGTAGACTGGAGGGGCAGACAAAGGCCAGGCATTTATAAGATCTAACCTTTATAACCACCTTACATGGAGGGTGTTTAAGAACTGGAGAGTGTGATGCTAAGCGAAATAAGCCATACAGAGAAAGACAGATACCATATGTTCTCACTCTTATGTGGATCCTGAGAAACTTAACAGAAACCCATGGGGGAGGGGAAGGAAAAAAAAAAAGAGGTTAGAGTGGGAGAGAGCCAAAGCATAAGAGACTCTTAAAAACTGAGAACAAACTGAGGGTTGATGGGGGGTGGGAGGGAGAGGAGGGTGGGTGATGGGTATTGAGGAGGGCACCTTTTGGGATGAGCACTGGGTGTTGTATGGAAACCAATCTGACAATAAATTTCATATATTGAAAAAAAATAAGATTCCATTTTATACATGAGAAAACCATGGCTCAGAATTTATATAACATAATCCAAGGTCACGTCACTAGTAAGTGGCTGAGTGGAAATAAAGCAAATCCGCTTCCCTGGATTATCCCATTATATGCCCTGCCACTGCTCATAAGTGCTCAGAGTGGACAGAGGATTTTTAGAAAGTTGTCTATTATGTCTCCATGTGGGTTATACATCCCTGCTGCATCATACCAGTAAGCACCATGCTTGGGAGCTTAGGCTGCAGAGTGGACCAGTGTTGAATGGAATGCAAGAGAAACTCACTCAGAAGCCTCTAAATGAACCAGAGTCAAAGAGCAATGAAACAAGGAGAGAACAGCTATAGAACAGCTAAGGCAGCCAGTGCAATCCTAAAATCTACTTGGAATTTTCATATTGTCACAAAGAACTTTTTTTTTTATCATGACGATGTTTTTAGCTCCACTTAACAAAACACTCAGCTTTAAATGGTTTAAGCAACGAAGACATTTTACTATTTCACATAACACAAGTGCCAAAGGAAGATGGCTCCGGTGATGGTCCATTCAGAGACAGTGAAACTATCAAGGACCAACTTTTTTCTGCCCTACCACCCTTAGCTTATTTCTTTTCCTCAATGGGCTTCCACAAGAAAGTTGGTCATAAGAAAGCTACCACAATTTAGGTTCTGCTTGCACACTGGACAATAACCAGCCAGAAAAGGCCATTTCTTCCTGATGTTTCCTTTTTCAGAGTGAGGAAACATTTTCCCAAATGTCTCTGCACCAAAAGACTTCTCCTCAGATATCAGTAGACAAAACTGGGTCACCTGCCCACTGCACACCATTAACTGTCTAGGGCAAAGAGAAGACCACACATGGCTTAGAATAATCAGGATTACCCCCCAAGGTGGGGATAATGTCACCTGAAAGGCAATTATATGAACAAAGTTGGAGTTCTGTTAGCAAAACAGTAGGGGGGCTTATTTGAGGTAATCAATAGTATTGTTTCCAAGTTACTTGACTTGTTCAGAAAAAGTCTCACCTTTGGGAAAGCAGGAATTCAGTGACATCAGGTTCACTGATGGTGTTCCCAATCAGTTCAATGTGGTAAAAATAAAACAATAAACAGGGGTGCCTGGGTGACTCAGTCAGTTAAGCGTCCAACTTTGGCTCAGAACATGATCTTATGGTTCGTGAGTTCGAGCCCTGCATCAGGCTCTGTGCTGACAGCTCAGAGCCTGGAGCCTGCTTTGGATCCTGTGTCACCCTCTCTATCTGTTCCTCCCCCACTCGCACTCTGTCTCTCTCTCTCAAAATAAATAAAGATTAAAAAATAATAGTAATAAACAATGGGTAGGAAGAAGACAGTCTAACTTTGCATCCTAGATCTCTTCATGCGAGGGCAAAAGAACAAGACCAAATCCTAGGCGGGGGGCCGGGGCCATCCGTGACAACTGTGAAGAAGTCATCAAACCTGCAATTGTATCCGGTGCCCAAGTTAACCCACCACACATGAGGGTCAACCACACATTCAGGCCAAGGATGGGGTTTAGATGATCCCAAGAGTCCATTATCAATCAGTGGGAAGAAAATCACAGTGCAGTTGGCAAGTCTTTCTGCTTCCTTCTCAGGGTACCAGGGAGAGTTATAAACATTAATTAGGAAAAACCTGTGACCTTCCTGAGATGATAGCGGGTCTGGAATCACAACGGCCCATTACAATTAGCCCAGAGGACGAACAGGCAGGCCACCTAGCACCTTTCCTGAGATTCAATGGCAAATGACATTGAAGCTCAACAAACTAGTGGGTAACTCACAAACCACTTTCAGACATTAAAAAAAAAAGTCATATGCATCTGAATTGCAAACAGAACCCCCAGCAAACTTGTAGTCAGGGCTCTTGTGTAATGTCACACCCCCTGTCCTCTGCAGACAACATCTCCACTCAGACTCACTTGATAATTCCTATAGGGTAACTCTGGAGTTTCTGGTAACTATTTATTTTTTTAGAAAAGCTACTCATCTATAGTATAGCATGAAGTAAAAGTAAAAGCAAGGGTTTAGGAGTCAGATGTTGGGTAGAATATTGCCTCTACTATTTACTGGCTGTGTGACCTACTCCTCTCCAAGCCTCAATTTCCTCCTCTATACTATGGGAAATCTTTGGATGAGATCGTGAGGACTGAATGAGAGAATAACAATTCAGTGCTGTAGACAGTGTCTGACACGCAGTAAGTATTCAATAACTGCAAGGCCATATAATAGGGGAGGAGTCATGCCATAGATATCATAACAAGGAGCAGGATCAGACAGACACACACATGTGGAAAGAAACAAATTCTCAGAAAATGAGGATCCTAGGATCAGCAGATGACAGAGGTGAAAGAGGCCTCAAGATGACACAGAACTACTTTCTCATACTATGCTCAAAGTATAGTGAAGTCTTCTCATCCCCCAGAAATTAAGAGAGGTTGACATCCCTAGAAAACTTCTATAGGTTCATTCTATGGTTGCAATATTGTAAACAAGCCCTTGAATCCCACGATGTGACTTGTCTCACCATTAATCACTCTTTAAGTCTCCATTCATGCACCCATCACACATTTCCTGGATATGTACTATGGGTCAGTAGCCATAGAAGAGATTTTAAGGCCCCATGCTTGGCATTTTAAATACTTAATGGTGACCCTAAAGATTAACTACTACTAACTCCATTTAAATGTGAGACCATCAGAAAGGCTGGTTATATCTCAAAACCACAGCTTATGAGTTTTAGAGATCAGATTTGAACCCCTGTCTATCTATGTATTGCCACAAAAATGTTGCCAACAAACCACCCCAAATATCAGTAGCTTAAATTTACATTCATTTATTCTCAGTGAGTGATCTGTAGGTCAGCTTCGGGCCATTTGGTCCAGGTTGGGCTTGATTCAGAGTGCCTCTGCTCCCAGTATCTGTCATCTTTCTGGGAACATCAGGCTACCTTGGGTATATTGTTCTTATGAGCATGGCATATACCCAGAAGGGCAACTCCAGGTGTGCAAGCACCTTTCAAACTTGGTTGAATCATCTATGCTAGACTCCACTGGCCAAAGAAAGCTATATGGACAAACACAGGGAAGTCAGAGGAATATACTCTAGCTTTGAGTGAACTGCCAAGTAATATGGCGAAAGGGTGAAGAATTGGGGCCATTCAGGTAATCTACCAGAGCCTGAGTCTGACCTCAAAGCCTGCACACTTTCCTCCATCCTGCCAGCCTCCCAACATAAGTGAATAAATACAATGCCCTGTAAATCTCCAACAGAAATACATCTAAGATGCTGGGAAAGTATGGTGGAAGGGACGTATCACTCAGCTGAGGGAGACAGAGAGGAGGTACAACAATGACCGCTAAGAGCATGTAATTAGATGTCAATGTCTCCTGGCTGAGACAAGGTGCGGGACAGGCATGAAAATGCCAAGCTCTGGCTTCAGCAAGCCCATCACAAGGGGGGAAACTTGGGAAGTGGAAGAGGCTTTTGATGATTCAGATTAAACCAGGACACAAGCAACAATGGGAACTGAAACTCTCTGTGGTTTGCCTAAGCCCAGGCATCAGTGCCCTGGAGAGATGGACGTTACGATCAGTTACACAATTTCATCAAACTCCACACTGTAACCTTTAGGTAAAACCAGAAATAATAATTCACTGGTAGAAGTTTCACAGCTAGAGGTGGGCCCAAAACTCTGACAGAAGAGTGGCATCCAGTGGCCAAGGGTTAATTTGCAATAAGCCACAGCTGCAACAGACAGATACGGCAGTTGCTGGCTAACCACACCCCCTTGGAGGTTCAGCAGACCACAGCCTGGGGCCTGCAAAGGAGAAGGCTCAGCCAACGACAAAGACAGATAGGGTCACCCTCCTCCTGGAAGACCAGAGGAAAACTTCTGAGTTTCCTTCACTCCTGGTGTTTCAGTTTTTGGTTAGGGAGTTGCATCTAAAGCTTGTGACATAATTAGAGAACAGCAAGACCATTGAGCATTGAATTATGTGACACCGATGCCAGTTGCTGTGATGCATCAGAGCAGTGGTTCTCAGGGTGGACCGGCAGCGTCAGCATCCCCTGGGAACTCATTAGAAATGCACACCCTCAGCTCCCACCCCAGGTCTCCTGAATCAGAAGTTCTGAGGGTGGAACCCAACCATCCGTGTTTACACAAGCGCTCCAGGTGATTCTTAGAACCACTGCGTCAGAGCAGTGAGGGGGAGGTTCCCTAGAGGAAGTACAGCTTCTGGTGAATCTTGAAGAAACTGGATAATGGGAAAGATTTTGTGTAAACCAATCCTCTCCTGAGGCAGAGCAGCCACCATGAGAGTGACCCACTTAAGGACCACTTAGCTGACTACCTGAACAAAGGACAGGGTGTTCCGGGTGGTGGAAACAAGATTAACTAGATCGAGTGCAGTGTGGTTTTAGAAAATCTTGAAAACCGGGCACAAAAATGTTTAGACTTCTTGCAATGCAACATTAGAGTAAAAATCCTGGAGTGTGGAAAGGGCAAGAGGATAGGAGAAACAGAGAACAACAACTCAATTGAGCATATCCTCCAAAAGTAGTACCATCTTTTGAAACAACATTAAAGGACACAGTATGAAAGCAAGAGCCAGCTGTCCAATAAGCAACTATCTATCAGTGGTTAGACAAGGAGACCCAAAAAGAAGTCAAAGAATGTCACCTTTGTTTAGTGCCCTTCCCCATCTCCTGTCCTACAACACCTCCTCCCCACCATGGTGACAACTGTGAGCAAAAGGATTTAAAGAAAGGTAAGTGAGGCAGCAATACAAAGACCAGACTGAAAGTGTGAGAGGCATTCTGGTTCTGGAAGCAGCTTCTAAACTCCCTTTTTAGAAACTACTGATAATTTTATGGGGATTAGAAACTGAATTTTCTATTTTAATTAATTTAATTATAAATGTAAGTAGACACATGTGGCTAGTGGCTACCATATTGGACAGTATAGTTCTAGATTACTGAAAAATTTTGAAAGCTTCCAAATTCTTTTTTTTTAAGATTAGCCTAGCCTTGGTCCCAAAACCCAACAACGTGAGCACAAAAAACACACACATCTCGACCAACTTAAAATTACTTCAGTATTTGCAGAAAAGCTTATTAATGTGATTCATTGCATTAACAGGTTAAAAAGAAAAGATGACCGGGGGGGGGGGGGGGATAAAAAAAAAAAAAGAAAAGATGATCTTGATAAACACCAATAAGATGTCTGATAAAACTCAAAATAAAGTCCTGATTTTTTTAAAGAAAAATCTCTTACTAAATCAGAAATAAAAGGCTATTTCTTTAATACTACAACAAGTAGCTATCAAAAATAAACTATAAGCAACTATAAGCAATTCCTATTGATGAAATACTAGAAGCAGTCCATTAAAGAACAAGAAAAATACATTCCCAATGATTGTCATTGTTTTGACAGTGTTTGCCAATCTTATACAAGAGAAAAATGAAATCATACAAATACATGGAAGAAAGAAATGAAATGATCATTATTTGCAGATGATTTTATTGCTACTCCAAAAACCAAAGAAAATGAACAATTAAAACAAATATGAAATATCAGCAGGTTGTCAAACAGGACACGTTTAATAATATCCCCACTCCCTACCCCCAGTCTTTAGAACCCTGATAACAGAGACCTGTCTACTCTCATTCATCACTTTATTTTTAGCACCTACTAGAGTCTCTAGAATATGGAAAATACAATAAATATTTGTTGAATTGACTGACCGATTGACTAAAAAGTCTGGAAATTCTGAACGTAGGATGTTATTGTTTACCCACAGAACTAGTTTTTGAACTATATTTGGTAGAATCCTAGTAATCTGGACTGTTATGACAGCAATTACAGATGAGGGCCAGTAGAAAAGGCACGAAGGGAGAAGCCAGCCCCTCTGCTCTCGCCTAATTTATTTATGTTACGGTACTATGTAAAAATCTATTTGCAAACACTGAGGTTATTATTCTATTTTCTAAAAAATAATTTTAATTACCACAGTATATATAGGACTTTGAATATGATTACAAACAAGTAGTATCTTATATAATAAAATGTAAATTTAGTTACCTCACAATTTGCACCTCTACTCCCGGACCCATTAAATTTCTTAGGTTGCTAATGTGGATTTTATCTCTGATTTCTCAGAATAGTTTGGTCCGTTTTTCCTGTCATTGCTGTAAAACAAAACATACCACCCATACATTAAACCCATAAAAAAAGGACTATTTTGCAAGTGACCAACCATCTCACCCTTCACCATGAGATTTGACTCTGGAAAGGTACAAAGACGGACTTTCTTATCGCTAGGAACCACATCTTGGGTCACAAATCAAACTTCAACTAACTTAAAAGAATTTTTTGAAGTTCATTCATTTCCAGAAAGAGAGAGCATGAACAAGTAGGAGAGGGGCAGAGAAAAAGAGTGAGAGAGAGAGAGAGAGAGAGAGAGAGAGAGAGAGAGAGAGAGAGAGAGACTCCCAAGTAAGCTCTGACTCAGATCCTGAACTCACAAACCGCAAAATCATGACCTAAGCCGAAGTCGGACGCTACTGAGTCACCCAGGAGCTCCTAACTTAAAAGAATTTAAATCATTTTTCTGCGTCTTCTTCAATTTCGTTCATTAGCTTCCTATGGTTTTCAGTGTACAGATTTTTCACCTCTTTGGTTAGATTTATTCCTAGCTATTTTATGGGTTTTGGTGCAATTGTAAATGGGATCGATTCCTTGATTTCTCTTTATGTTGCTTCATTATTGGTGTATAGAAATGCAACCAATTTCTGTGCATTGATTTTTTTATCTTGCAACTTTGCTGAATTCATGAATCAATTCTAGCAGTTTTTTGGTGGAATCCTTTGGGTTTTCCATATAGAGTATCATGTCATCTGCAAAGAGTGAAAGTTTGACCTCCTCCTGGCCGATTTGGATGCCTTTTATTTCTTTGTGCTGTCTGATTGCAGAGGCTAAGACTTCCAATACTATGTTGAATAACAGTGCTGAGAGTGGACATCCCTGTCTTATTCCTGACCTTAGGGGGAAAGCTCTCAGTTTTTCCCCATTGAGGATGATATTAGCGGTGGGTCTCTCTTATATGGCTTCCATCATCTTGGCTAAAATTAACAATTCAAGCAACAACAGATGTTGGCAAGGATGCGGAGAAAGGGGAATGCTTTTGCACTGCTGGTGGGAATGCAAACTGGTGCAGCCACTCTGGAAAACAGTATGCAGATTCCTCAAAAAATTAAAAATAAAACTACTCCACAACCCATCAATTGTACTACTACGTATATATTCAAGGGATCTAGGGATATAGGTGTGCTGTTTCAAAGGAGCACATGCACCCCAATGTTTACAGCAGCACTATCAACAATAGACAAACTATGGAAAGAGCCCAAGTGTCCATCAACAGATGAATGGAAAAAGAAGATGTGGTATATATATACAATGGGGTACTACTCGGCAATCAAAAAGAATGAAATCTTGCCATTTGCAACAATGTGAATAGAACTAGAGGGTATTAAGTGAAATTAGTCAGAGAAAGACAAATATCATATGACTTCACTCATATGTGAAATTTAAGATACAAAATAGATGAACATAGGGGAAGGGAAGCAAAAATTATATAAAAACCGGGAGGGGGACAAAACATAAGAGACTCTTAAATACAGAGAACAAACTAAGTGTTGCTATTGGGGTTGTGCATGGGGGGATGGGCTAAAAGGGCAAGAGGCATTAAGGAAGACACTTGTTTGGATGAATACTGTGTGTTATACATAGGGGATGAATCACTGAATTCTACTCCTGAAATTGTTATTGCACTATATGCTAACTAACCTGGATATAAATAAAAAAATAAATTTTTTTAATTTAAAAAAAGAATTTAAATCATGCAAAATATATTGTTGTTATTGCACTATATGCTAACTAACCTGGATATAAATAAAAAAATAAATTTTTTTAATTTAAAAAAAGAATTTAAATCATGCAAAATATATTCTCTGACCGTCATAGAATTAAACTACAAATTAATAACAGAAGAATAATAGGAAAATTTCCAAACACTTAGAAAATGAACACATACTTCTAATCCAAGGGGAAAAGGAAAAGAAATTCCCAATTATAAAATATTTTAAATGTAATAAGATTTTCAGAGAGAAATTCATAGTATTAAATTCTTGTGTCAAAAAAAAAGGAGCATTCTTAGGGGTGCCTGTGTGACTCAGTCGTTAGGCATCTGAATTCAGTTCAGGTCATGCTCTCACACTTCGTGACTTCCAGTCCCACATCCGTGAGCTCGAGCCCCGCTTCATGTGAGCACGAGCCCTGGGTGAGCTACACTTCTATCTCTTTCTCTCTCCCTTTCTCTCTCTCTCTGCCCCTGATGGGATTCTCTCTCTCTCTCTCTCTCTCTCTCTCTCTCTCTCTCTACCCCTTGCTCACTTGTGCCCTCTCTAAAAAAAAAAGAAAAAAAGAAAAGATTCTCAAGTCTCCAAGAAACTAGAAAAGAGCACAATAAGCCTCATTTAAGTTAAAAAAATGAAATAACAAAGATAAGAGCAGAAATCAACAAAATTGAAAGCAGAAAAACAATAGAGAAAATGGATGAAACAAACTAAGATGAAATTAACCACTCTTTGAAAATTGTAAACTACCAAAACTCATGCAAAACAAAATAGATAATCCAAAGAGCCCTAAAAGTATTAAAGAGATTGAATTTGTAGAAAAGAAAAGAAATCTCCAGGCCTACATGGTTTCACTGGCAAATTCCACAAAGGAGAAATGACACCAATCCTACCCATTCTCTTCCAGAAAATAGAAATGGAGAGAACCTGCCCCAACTAATTTTACAAGCCCAGTATTACTCTTATACCAAAACCAGGTGAAGATATTTCAAAAAATAAAATCACACCCCAGTACCTCTCATGAAAATAGGCATAAAATTCCTTAACAAAATATTAGGAAATCCAACAATTTACAAAAAGAATAATACAACACAACCAAGGGGATTTATCCTGGGAAAGTAAGACTGATCTAGTATTCACAAATCAGTATAATTCACTATATTCACAGCCTAAAAAAACAAACAAACAACAACAACAACAACAACAAAAAAAAAAACCCACATGTGGTCATACAATAGATTCAGAAAAAATTTTTCACAAAATATAACATATGTTCATGATATCTTAAAATCTCCCAGTAAACTAGGAATAAGGGAAGTTCCTCAAAATTATTATAAAGGACATACACACACAAAAAAATCTTCAGCTAACATCAAACAATAATGCAAAACTGCATGTTTTCTACCTATAATCAGAGACAAGACAAGGATGTCAGTTCTCACCACTCCTACTCAACATTGTCCCAGAAGTCATAGACAGTGTAATAAGGGTCAGAAAAAGAAAGAAAAGACATATAGATTGGAAAAGGGAAGATAAAACTGACCCATTCACTAACAACATGATTGTGTATGTAAAAAATTCCAAGGAACCTATTAAGAAAGAGGGCAAGGGAGGGAGGGAAGAAAGGAGGGAGGGAGGCAGGGAGGGAGGAAGAAGGAAAGATAAGTTTCTAGAATTAATGAACTTAGCAGGACTGCACTACAAGATTAACATATAAAAATCTATTGCATTTTTTCTCCCTAAGTCGTAGCTTCCTCATCTGTAAATTGGGAAAACAATAGAATTTGCCTATAAGTTTGTTGTGAGAATTAAACAATTAATATATGCAAGCCATATAACCTTGTACAGTGAAAGCACTTGACAAAAGTTAGCTGTCACTTACTATTATTAGGCATACAAAGGAGAGGCAGATGCATGTGAAGTTGATGTGAAAAGACCTATGGATTTTACAGGCTAAAATCTCAGTAAGGTCAGCAGATCTAGGTGCTAAAAACCACCAAAGCAATCTTGAGACTTTATTCTGAGTTCTGCAAAGTAAGAATATATTAAGCATATATCAGGCCCCAAATCTGAGTTCTCTGTTCAAGTTTTGGGTGCCACATCTTAACAAGTACATTGAAAAAACCCTGTAGCTTTTTAAAGGAGTATGGGCAGAAAGATGAAGATTTGGAAAACTATGCCATGATTGTAGTGGAGGTGGGGAGGTGGTGCGGATGGGGTGGGGGGAGGCCAGGGGGGGCCTCTTACAATGAAAATACAATGGCTTCACAACTGCAAGATAGCTGATCACAAATATGTTATATGGAATGGTAGTAAACATTGTCCAGAGAATAAACCTATGACCAGAAAGTAGACAGTATATACTTATTAAATTTAATATTAGATATAACAATTAAAACTCCTTTTGACTGTAACCAGTTACCTTGCAGAGTACATGGGGATTATAATTTGACCCCATAATATAGATGAAGGAAATTAAGGCTAAAACTAAAGTATTTGAGCAACACCTGGGTGGCTCAGTTGGTTAAGCATCCAACTCATGATTTCAGCTCATGCTGTGATCTCATGGTCATGAGACCGAGCCCCGGCTCAGGCTCCATGCCAGGCATGGAGCCTGCTTGAGATTCCCTCTCTCTCTCCCTCTGTTCCTCCCCTCCTCATGTTCTCTCTCTCTCTCTCTCTCAAAAAAAAAAAAATTAAAGTATTTGATCAAAATCTCAAAGCTAGCCAATACAGAGTCATGATTTAAATCTTGGCCTTTTGACTCTACACAGTGATTGTCATGGTCCTTCAGTAAGTTCAGGGATAGGCTAGGACTAGAGCCCACAGTCTTTGGGTCTGCTGTTTGGTCCAGTGGTCTGGGCCTCATGGATATGCCTGGAGTCAAAATGCAACTGTTTTGAAGCAACTTTCTAACTATGTTGGAGTTAGTCCACAGTATAAATCCTGAGCTTAAATTCATAGAGGTGCAGAATCTAACATCCAGCTAACTAGAGCTATCCACCAAATGAATGTGGGGTAGGGTGATGGGGTGTGAGCAGATGCTATTGATGTTTTTTGCAAAGTGTTTGAAAACCCACTGTGAATATTGATGCCAAGAGCTTGTTGCTGGCTCTTAGAAACAAACAGAAGATGTAACAGCCATTTTTTTCCCTCAATACAGGATACTGTTAGCCAAATGCAGAATTTCAGTTTGATTAAGAAACACAAGTCCATCATACATTTGCTCCTATTGTTAAAATGTGGTTGTTGATGCCTTGGGAGTGGACTCTCCTGAAAGGTTATACTAACCCCAGCATACAGAGGCCCAGGCAGCCAAGCCAGATGAGTGACAATGCCGTGTCCTGACAGCCGGATCAGCCAATGAATGGATTTTTAAATGATTATTCAATCCCTTCCAACAGAACCTCATTAGCTGTGACCATTGTCACCCTCTATCCTGCCAGTGAGTTGGGTTTTCAGCTCAGTGGAAGCTTAGAATTTTCTTACTCATGCAGGCAGATTAAAGCTCTCAACTAACTCAGGTGTAACTTATTTAATTCACCACCCAACTAATTACTGCAGATGCAGATAAGCCAGGCTAAGAGGAAAGAATCCACTTTCTAACACAAAACAAAGAGCAAGTAAGCATGTTTCTAAATACCCAGCAAAGGATGTGTCAGATGGCAGACATTTTTAAAAAACAACCAAATGCTCCAAATAACTTCAAAAATCAATGAATTCTAAGAGGTCAAAAATTACAGCATGTTCTCTGTACATTTGGGGTCTACCTGGTTCAACTTTGAATGCCATTTAATAACAAAAGTAGATCAACTGTTTCAATCAAGTAAAATTCAAATTCAACCTGTTCTCACACAATTCCATTCTAAACCAGGTATTTTTTTCTCCCCAAAATTGGGCTTGATTAGCAGTGAAGAAAGTATGGAGACTAGAATCAAGGACATTTTTTAAATGTGAACTCTGTCGTTCAAAGAGGTTAACTTTGAAATATGAACTTATTTGAATGTCCTTTGCTCCAACAAATATTAACTGGATGTATCTTATTGTGGTAAAAAAAAATTGTTCCAAAGGGAGATAATTTTAAAAATCAGATTTTTTTTTTGGACTGGTTATTTTCTCAAGAGGCATATTCAGGAATAAGTTATTTGAGCATATATTTTGAAAAAATATAAAACCAATCTCAAATACTATTAAAATAATTCATTTTTGGGGGCACCTGGGTGGCTCAGTCGGTTAAGCGGCCGACTTCAGCTCAGGTCACGATTTCGCGCTCCGTGAGTTCGACCCCCGCGTCGGGCTCTGTGTTGACAGCTCAGAGCCTGGAGCCTGTTTCAGATTCTGTGTCTCCCTCTCTCTCTGACCCTCCCCCATTCATGCTCTGTCTCTCTCTGTCTCAAAAATAAATAAACGTTAAAAAAAATTTTTTTAATAATTCATTTTTTTCATTTTCAAAGGTTATGGACTGAATAAAAGTTTTAATCTTGGCAGAAAATGGTATTCTTACTTAGGGAAGGAAATCTCTCACACAATTTTTTTCTGTTTCATAAGTGACAACTACATGGTAACATTATAGTCATCATATTCCTACAAATTCTCCACTGTGAAATGTTTGGGGAAATATTTCATGGCCCCATTGTACAAGACTACAACCGATCCTGAGAAGTATGGCCAAGGGGAGTAACCCTGACCATTAGAAAAATTACCAGCTCCACCATTCACTGAGTGTGTGACCTTAACAAATCTCTCAGTCTC
Organism: Panthera tigris; assembly: GCF_018350195.1. NCBI lineage: Eukaryota > Metazoa > Chordata > Mammalia > Carnivora > Felidae > Panthera > Panthera tigris. Next base: position 133,762,349 of record NC_056668.1, on the reverse strand, counting down.
TGAGCCGCAGTTTCTTCATCTGTAGCATATTATAGCCCTTTCATAACATGTAGCGCAACTAAACAGAGATAAGCCTTAATAAGCCAAAATTCCATTAAAATGACCAGGTCATAGGAAGCTAATCACTAGAATCTTAACTCATAATCACATTATAGAAACCCATTGAGTCTGGATTTCTATGTACTATATGACAGAACACAAGAGATGCTTGAAATTAGTATTTGCAATATCCACAAAGGAATGTGTTCCAAATAACTGAGTTTTGTTTCTGTAGAAAGAACTATAGATGACTTAACACACTCATAATGAACCAGATGCCAGCCTCAGATTCTCCCTCCTCTTTCTCTCTCCCTCCCTTCCTCTCTCCTTCCCCCACCCCTCCCATCTCACCTGAGGGCTCAGTGACTCTGCATTTTCTTGGGGGTGTAAAAGCAGCAGGCTACCCAACCATGGGACAACAGGAGAGGTGTTTTTAAGCTCTCTTTGGTATAAATCTACGTCCAGCTTGGAGAAAGAAACCACCAACAACCCATTGCTCTGAAACATGGGTGCTGTGACCCTTTCTGGAGAACATCATTAAAAATTTCCTCAGCAATCATTACTCAAAATATTTCCCCAAATTTATTCTCCAGAGTCAAATCAAAAAAAAAAAAAATATTCGGGGCACCTGAGTGGCTCAGTTGGTTGAGTGGCCGACTTCGGCTCAGGTCATGATCTTGCTGTTTGTGGGTTCGGGTCCCACGTGGGGCTCTATGCTGACGGCTCGGAGCCTAGAGCCTGCTTCGGATTCTGTGTCTGCCTCTCTCTCTGCTCCTCCCCCACTAACGCTCTGTCTCTGTCTCTCAAAAATAAGTAAACATAAAAAAAAATTTTTTTTAATTCATCGAGAAAAAACCAGGTAAGGGAGCTTAGTGACTAAACGCTTGGGAAACCTTACACACTTTACTCCCTTCTTAGAAATTCTTAATTTCTCTTAGTTTAAAGGAACTAATATTTGCAGGAAATAAATCTGTTTGACTTTGCTCAACCAGGTACTTCCCAAACACATTTGACTTTGTCCTCATGCTATTTAGAAATCCTACTTTAATATTCCACCAAACACATTTAGCAAATTCCGATTCAGTCACTTGGTGCCCAGCATCACGTGGACCATCACCAGAGGAACCTTGTTTAAGGCAACAGGAAAATATCAAGAAACTAGAAATTAAAGAACACGCTTCTAAATATTCCCTGGGTTGAAGAGGGGGTCTCAAAGGAAATTTTTCCTTATCCTTGGACTTTAGAAAATTCACCAGACTGGTTTGTCAATAATTACTATTTTCATAATTCCCAGTTTAAAAATGTTGCCTGAATCATAGCAAACTCTTCCAATTCACTGGCCCGAAGTTGTTCTGTTGTGGTTTTAATGTAAGTTTTCTTCTTACATTGTTCCCTGTTACTTTAATTATTGTTCGTCTGCTTTCTTTCCACCAGCTCTTCTCTCCTAGTCAGTTCGACCATATCTTTTCCTCTGTGTTCTTAGTGACTACTGAAGGTTTGTCCTTTAAATCAGTAATTTTGAGCGGGGAAGGAGGTTTGCAACCAGCAATGTGATTCTGTGCAACCAATGAAGATGTATATTACTATCTGCACCTTAGCCAGTTCCCTTTTACTCCCACCCTGCAACATCAGAAGGTGTAGGAAGAACTACATGGGGTGATGCCCTAGCCTGGCATCTAGACATAGCAAACATGCAAGAAGTGGCAGCTATTGTAGTTATTATTCCAACTTATACAAGTAGTTGAGTATCCACAAACGAACTAAAGTAATGCTTTTTCAATAAAAAAGAGGACGCAGAGGCACCTGAGTGGCTCAGTCGGTTAAGCACTGGACTCTTGATCTCAGCTCAGGTCATGATGTCACGGTTCATGCGTGAGTTCGAGCCCTGCGCCCATCTCTGTGCTGACAGTGCAGAGTCTGCTTGGGATCCTCTCTCTCCCTCTCTCTGCCCCTCCCCCACATGCACATGCATGCTCTCTCTCTCGAAATAAATAAATACACTTACAAAAGAAAGAAAGAGTATGCAAAACTAAAGTCACAAGTGAATTCTCCTAGTAGACCAAAAAAAAAAAAAAAAAAAGAATGATAGCCATTATGTTTTTTCACATAATTTAGAAAGTAAAAACAATAGGCAGAAAAAAATAGATGCAGGAGCAAGAATCATCATCCCTCAACATTACTGGCATGTCCACTGTTCAAGAGAGTCCCTGACTTCTTCTCACCCTACCACTCTGTGTTCTTCTGTGAGTTCCAGATAGCAAATAGTAGATTATGGCTCTAGGTTGCTGTTTCTATCAGGAGCAAATAATCAGAGAACTCTAGCTTTAAAAAATACATTTGTTCAAAAAAAATGAGAGTGAGAAAACGATACCATAAGAAAACTGCTTTTCACGGCCACATAACCCCAGCAATAGAACAGTAATGGCTGTTAAATAGTAGCCTAATCCTACAAGTGAACAAATCATTGAAAATTTCAAAGTGGCAGCTTTGATTTGAAGATTCACCTCATTGACTATCTAATTCATTCCTAATGACATAATCATTGGTGAACAGTAAACGCAATTCAGAGGGTCAGAACTCTCCTATTAGTCATTAGCTTTTATAACCAGAGTGCTGTTTTACTACTGAGCCTTGTATTTTACTATTTAGAAGAAGGAAGTATCCCCATTTCCAAGGTGATGGTTATCGAAGTGCTGCCACAAACTGTACATGGTTATTACAGCACAAATAGCTGTTTGAGATACACACAAAATACATTCAAATCGATTCCACCAAAAAAAAAATTTTTTTTGCAAATAAAACTCAGCTAGAGATAAATTAATTACCTTATTATGTTCCACAAGGAAAACAAGTGTTAGATACCCTGCTGCATTGTTTGTGGTAAGCAATCAATATTTTACTGTCTAACCATATTTAACTTTACGTGTATATCTAAATCCCTTTCTACTAGGAATTCTAATACAATACTCTAAGCATAACTCATGGCCATATTCAGGTAAATTAAAGATTCCCTGAAATACACCACACGAAGGAAGTCATATTTTATCTGCATCTGTTTCTCTTATTCATTACCTAATCCTTCAACCCCCAATTCCCTCCACAGTTCTTTATTAATTTAAACAAAACATGTTCAGTTGGACTTTTCTCGGTTAGGCATAAATTTGTACACTTACCCTATCACAGACCATTAACAAAACCCAAAAAATTTTATATAGTGAGTACTTATAACAAAGTGGGTTTCTAAAATGTAATGTGATTAATTAGGGAATCACACTTGCTTGTATTAAGCTCCTTTGGAAGGTTTGCTTATAGATTCAACTGCCTGTAGCTCAGATATTGATCTGTTTCCTGGATTCTGAAGATGGATGGTACCAGACTATAATGTTTGGATTTGCAATAGTTAACCTGAAAGCCTTTTTAAAGGTAGCCAGAGAAATTGTTGAGTGATAAACGTCAAGAGCTCTTTAACCATGGGAAATGTGTTCATACTTACTGGTGTGTGTGTGTGTGTGTGTGTGCGCGCGTGTGCGTGTGTGTGTCTTTGAGTGTTTATTTCAAATTTGTTATCCATGCTTCTATATTTCAAAATCCAATAAATGGACTAATGCTAAAAAAGGGATAGTGGTGAAATAGAAAAAATGCATAGCAATGTTGGTTTTAGTTTTAATGTATTAATGTGTATTAATGTGTATTTATTATGTATTATTAATGTGTATTAATGTGTATTAATGTGATGAATCCTAAGAGAGGGGAGTGAGGGAAACCTATCTTTTGTGTTACCTTGAAGCTACCGGACTTGATTTATTTTATTTTATAACTTGTAAGATTAAAGATCAACGCTCATTTGGCTTTACACTTAATGTTTAAATTTAACAAATACCCTCATCTCCATGCCCGTATTACTGCTATTTCCCTTTCTCAAAATTCTGAAGCTGAGTATTCTGAGAGCATGTTTCTCAGTAAACTATAAAATCTATACTAATATTAGATATTACCAAGGGTTGCCAACAAAGTCTCAGAGAAAATCAATAGGTCAATAGCCTTTACCTCATCCATCCCAACTGTGCACAAAACCCTGTCCTACCTCATCTGCAGAAACACCAAAGAAGGTGTTGATTGGAATTAGTACTCCATTCATTAATCCAGTCACATTAATAAAAACAAATTATTCAATAGGTGGAGAGTATATCTCTGAGCAATGCCATCGTATAATATTAACGATAATATTTTATAACCCTCAGAGGCAAAGAACAGTCCGTCTATCAATGGAAAGCCCTTTTGCAGGTTTTTCCACGGGCAATAAATTCTTGACCTGGTGCTTTTTCTAAATAAATAAATAAATAAATAAACTCTTATTGGAGGTGTTAGGGAGAAATGTGGAAGTTTTTGCCAGGGCTAGAAGTTACTACTTCTCCTTTCTCATGCCTTAAAAAAAATACAGTAAAGATTTTGCCAAAAAAAAAAGCCTTCAGGAATAATTCAACCCCAATTATTATAACCTAGGCAACACTCACAAATAACATATTTTATAATGTAAAAATACCAATAACATATTACATGAAACTGAGTTCTGAAACCTCAACTGTCTACAGCTCTTAGGATCTTAGGAGGGAAGTGATTCATCAGCACTGTTATCTTCTGGCACCAGAAATTATTTCTCAGTCTCTTATCCTTTATTTCCAATAAATACTTACTTGTTTGGAATCACTTCAGCAATGAAGATCATGGATAAGGGAGAATACATACCTTAAACTGGAGCCTCTCCTTATTCTTTACCAAAAAAAGCCTTGGACAAGTGACCACATTCTGTGGACTTCTCGTAAAAACCACCTGACCTACCATAACTCTCCTTCTCTCTATAGGCTCCCTAGTCTATGTGGAATAGCAGCTCTTAACATTTCCTCATTTTCAATAAATCCAATTAACCTTGACCTTTTTGCTGCCCTGTCTGGTTTAATCACATCTTGCCAATAAGTGAGGTCCAGAGAATTCCTGAAAAGTCATGATGAACCCCAAGAAATTCCAAGATAGGATTTTAACAAACATAATATAAGATGCAAATCATTCTAATCATTTTAATAGGGGTCAATAAAAGAGTGTCATGTCACAGTCAAAATTGTATTCGTAGGTTATACCTTCAGTGCTCCATCCAGATTGCCACAGATATTTCAGTATCTTTCTTTTTCTTTCTTTTTTTTTTTTTTTTTTTTTGAGAACTGCTTTCAAGCCACCAGAACACAGTTTTGTGCATTCTAATGTCTAAGAGGCTCAAAGGTATGAAAGCCTAGCTCCCTCAGCACAGCAGGCTGGGGAAAAGCTGCATTTGTAAACAAGAATTGATTGTCATAAAAAGGAGCCGGCAAAGATAAAAGATCTTGGCAGTTAAAAATATGATTGCCATAACCAATTTGACAGAAAGGGTGAGAAAAAAAGAAGAGTAAGTCTTCCAAAATACTGAGGAGAATTAGAAAGAAAAGGAAAATGCATAACGAATCAATTAAGAAGTTTCATAACAAAATACAAGAAGAAACTAAGAAAATGAAGAAAAGAAAATAATTGGAGACAAATTTCCTGAGCTGAGAAAAAACAGAAGCCATAAGATTAAAGGCAGCCACAAAGTGCCTAACATGGTAACCTTAAGAAGACTCATACTCAGGGGTACCTGGCTGGCTCAGCCAGTAGAGCATGTGACTCTTGACCTCGGGGTTGTGAGTTTGAGCCCCATGTTGGATACAGAGATTTCTTAAAGAAATAAAAATCTTAAAAAAAGTGCTCACTTGTTTGGGTGAACATTGGGTGTTATATGTAAGTGACGAATCACTAAGTTCTACTCCTGAAAGGAAAAAAAAAAAAAAGACTCATGCTCAGTGATCATGAGATTTCAAGCCACAGAAGATGATATGAAAATCCCAAAAAGGACCACCAAAAAAAGACCTACAATGGAAGGAGAATCGTAGAGGCACCAGACTTCTCATCAGCAACATTTGCTGTAGACAATAAAGTAATTCTTTAAAGTAGTGAGTAGAAATTATTTTGAAACTAGATTTATATTCCATGGCAAAAGAATTCATTTTTAGATGAGAAGTTTATCTCCACTAGTCCTTTGTAAAAAGTAACTTGAGGCTCTAAACAGAAACACAAGAAAGAAGGCATGGAATCTAAGAAATATTATTGCCAGGGCAGGAGTTCAGTGAAAACATATCCCAGGAGGAGAGCTGCGTATTGGAGCTAGAAAACAGCTGTTCCAAAATAGAATGGGAGGTCAGGGGGATCCAAGAAAAACATTTCTAAGAAGAAACTATGTTCCATTCCCTTCATTTTTAAGTTGAGCTTTGCAATTAGATTAAAACATATGTTTATTTTGTCATGGTGGGGGGGGGGGAGAATGTCAATTAGAAACTCCAAGAAAAATTACTTGCATAAGACGAAAATAATGATTCAAATATAAAAGAAACTGAAATATGACAATATTTTATTTGAGAAATAAGCTGGGTAAGCACATTAAAGTGGGAGGGAAAATATGTGTAGTGGATACTTTCATATGCCTTCTTCAGAGCTAATTCACCAGTCCCCCAGCCTCTGGTAATAGATGCTGACTGATCGCATCTTCATTCTTCATTGAGGGAATTGCCCTCAGCCTCGGGAAATGTCTTGCCAAGGTTATGTCCCTAATAGGATTATTTGAGGCCTTAGTTGCAACCACATTGGGCATCAGCTTTTCCTGAAGCCCAATACTGCCTTTCTCACTTCCTTACAATCGCACTTTCCTCAATTCCTTACAATGTTTCCTTCCTCACTTCGTTGTGAGTGAATCTCCCAAGAGCACTTCCCATGCAATTATCCATCTCAGAATCTGTTTCCAGGGAACCCAATCTAAGACACATGTGTAACATCACAAAGGTCAAAGGGAGCATGGAACACTCAGAAAATTGCACACAGTTCTCTCTCTGTGACTATGGCATTGGACTCATACAAAGAGATGGAGAGGTGGAGAGAGAGGAAACGAACAGATATGTGGAGGTCAGAGAGTAAAGAGACCTGAATGCCACATTATGGAATCTGCATGGAAAGTCTAAGCTGTATGACCCTGATGAATTATCCTCTCTGAACTTCAATGACTTCATGTATAAAATGGATTTTTTAAAAAGTCTCTGGGTTCTTATGAGAAAAATGAAATGCTGTCTATGAAAATGCTCTGTGATGAGATTCACGTGTGTGTTATTAGTAGGCTGAAGTCTACTTCAGCCTATCATGTTTGAGCTTGCCTTCAGGTCTGAGAAAGTGGGCTAACTACAAGTCTGTTTGCAACAAGAACTAAGAGGATTTTATCCTGTGAGGAAAGGGAATCAGATATATTAGCCAATCTAATAAAAGTGGTTACTCAAGGAGGGCATAATTCTGAGTTAAGAGGTGGCTTGGATTTGTCCACCTACTCTCACTGCCCTCCACCCCCAATCCCAATGAACTTTTTTTTTTTTTTAATTTGTGTTAAGGGTCCTCTGGGTGGTTCAGTCAGTTGAACAGCTGAGTTTTGATTTTAGCTCAGGTCATGATGCCAGGGTCATGGGATGGAGCCCTGCGTTGGGCTCCATACTGAGCCTGGAACTTGCTTAAGATTCTATCTCTTCCTTCTGTCCCTCTCTCCTGCTCATGCTCTTGCTCTCTCTCTCTCTCTCTCTAAAATAAAAAAATATATATAAAAATTAAAAAATAAATAAATTTGTGGTGATAGGTCCTGAGAAGAGAGAATGGAAGAAGAATCAGGGAGGAAGGCTAAGAATAAACACAGGAAGAAGCTCCATAAGACAACACAAACAGTCCTGCTTCATCATGTGACCCCAAATATTTTATCTACTTCTTCCAAGAATATGGTGTGGCTATGGCATCCTGAGGATTCCAGAATGTGTGATGCACAGTTGCCAACTAAGGGGTCCCACATGTCAGCAGCAATGATACATGGTGGAAGAGGTGGAAGCCACTGAGAGCAGCTCAGTCATGGGCCAGTGAAGTGCTGAACACTGGAGGCCAAGCAGAAGGAAGCCAGAGCAGCGGACTAAGAAAATGGGGGCCATATGTGGTACCCATCAGACACCCTGTGGGACCCCTGGCACTAACTGCCAGACCCTTTTCCAGAAGTAGAAGTCCTGCAATTATAGCTGAGAGGAGAACCAGAGAAGTATGCACTGTTACTGTAACAGTATCACAGTATCACATCAACAGTATGCACAGTTACTGTAACGCCATCCCATGTCCACCAGGATTTGTATAGCTTGGGGCAGCATAATAATAATTACTGTTATTATTTATCAGATAATGGCAAAGTTTATAAGAAAAATGTCTCTTGTTTGTTACGTATTCAGTCTACAAATAGGTGCTGAATAAATATTGACTAACTAAATGAATGAATCAGTGCATGACTGCATCACTATATCAGGTTTCCCTGCAATTGGAATATAAAAGATATCATGAAGGGTTAAAGATGACAAATCAGGCTCATCATCAAAGGATGCTTAGTGAATGATATCAAAGTCCAAAGAATCTGGAATGTCCAGAAGCACTCAAACTTTCATGGGTGTATCATCTGTAAATATGTCTAAAAACTCCTCTGGAATTGACAATATTTTCCATCTGCAACATCTCCTTGGGGTAGTAAATGTCATATGCTACTACCCCCTGGGTAAGTAGCATATCCTTTCCCTGTGTCTGTCTGTCTAAAACTCTAAGGAGTGTTATTTGTCATCAGGAGTGTCTCTCCACAGGGCATAAACTGGGTACTCAGTGTTTGCTAATCATTCAGAGTGTGTCTTAAGCTGCACCAAAACCTGGACCAGTTTCTCCTACTCAGCTCTGGTGAGTTACAGAGGTGGTATTTTTTTCTTGCTGACATTGCCACTAATAATGTGTGTTGGCCTCAATTATTAAGAATTTAAGACATAACAAACAAAATCTTACAATCTAACCATATTCCATCCAAAGTCAGAGATCACACTAAATTTTTTCCCTGTTCTTAATTAAAATCTTTGTCCTGTGGTGTCTGGGTGGCTCAGTGGGTTAAGTGTCTGACGTCGGTTCAGGACACGATCTCACAGCTCGTGAGTTTGAGCCCAGCATCAGGCTCTGTGCTGATGGTTCTGTGGTCTGTCCTGCTTCAGCTTCTGTGTCTCCTCTCTGCCCCTCCCCCACTTGCACTCTGTCTTTCTCTCTCTCAAAAATAAACATTAAAAAAAACTTTTTTTGGGGGCGCCTGGGTGGCGCAGTCGGTTAAGCGTCCGACTTCAGCTCAGGTCACGATCTCGCCGTCCATGAGTTCGAGCCCCTCGTCGGGCTCTGGGCTGATGGCTCAGGACCTGGAGCCTGCTTCCTATTCTGTGTCTCCTTCTCTCTCTGCCCCTCCCCCCTTCATGCTCTGTCTCTCTCTGTCTCAAAAATAAATAAAAACGTTAAAAAAAATTTTTTTTTAAAAAACTTTTTTAAGGTAATTAAAAAAAATCTTTGCCATAAGTAGAACTTCTGCCAACTAGATCTCATTTGTGTCCTTCTCAGCTAGGCCCCAGGACACATTTGGATTTAAGCTCACTTTGTTCAGAAGCCTCAGGCTGAAAATAGATGATAGATAGATAGATAGATAGATAGATAGATAGATAGATAGATGATAGATAGATAGATAAAAAATTTGGAACATTTGGTGGGGGGGGGGCGGAGTTTTCAAATAATCATATGAGCCAAAAATATTTTTTAAATAAAATTTTGTAGGGGCACCTGGGTGGCTCAGTCAGTTAAGTTTCTGACTTCAGCTCAGGTCATGATTTCATGGTCTGTGAGTTCAAGCCCCACATCAGGCTCTGTGCTGACAGCTCAGAGCCTGGAACCTGCTTCAGATTCTGTGTCTCCCTCTCTCTCTGCCCCTCCCCTGCTCACACTATGTCTCTCTGTTTCTCAAAAATGAATAAATGTTCAAAAACATTTTTTAAATAAATAAATAAATAAATAAATAAATAAATAAATAAATAAAATTTTCTTGTAACTAGAAAAGGTCCTATATATTCCCTCCCCTTTAACACACCTTGACAGTAATATCCTAACCGATTTCATCCAATAAACATGGTTCAACCCATTTTTCTTATCAGGTTTTTTTTTCTCCTGCAAAGTTTTCTTAAGTGTGGAACAATATTATTGCCCTCAACTGTAACATGATCTATTTCTCTGGTCTGGTTTAAGCTGTTTATCATTTGCTCCACTATTTCAGATGAAATTAATCTTCTAAAAACAGATTACACTCTAGGATGTTTTATGGCTAAAAGCTCCATCAAGACTTTTTCACAATGTGTTAATGGAACAGAAAGCAGCCAGGTAACGTAGTTCCATGTGCTGTAATAAATGCTTACTACTGCATTCGTTGAAGCCATCATGGTTGATTCGCAGACATCGAGGAAGCCTTTTTGTTTCATAAATCATTGAAATATTTCAGGACCTTTTGCATAAGTCAGAGATATTCTTAGAGTGTTTAGCATCAATAACAATGAAAACCAACATGACAACATCTTAAGCAGTCTGAAAATATCGTGCAGTGAGTTCCAGCCTGCTTCCATTGGAGGACTACTAAAAACAAGTACATTTCACCATCCCTACAAACACACACACACACACACACACACACACACCACTTAGGCAAGTTATTACTTCTAGGGTTAACTAAGCCTTTCTCTTCAATAGAGGTACCATAACCAAACATAATGCATAACAGAAAATTTAAATTTAAATCTACTCATACCAAATGGATCTAAAAGATATAAATTAGTTGAACACATTATGCATTATGAGTGAACTCAACTTGAAATTCTTTGCAATGGAGGATCCTGCTCAGTTTCTACCAAAATATCCTGTAGGATATTTTATCAAAATAGTCCTATGTATTTACACAAACCAGTCCTACCAAGAGAAATGAACTTGGCTTTAGTGAGACTCCTTTCTCTTTTCCAGTTGCTCAGACCAAAACTCTGGGAATCATTTTTGATTTCTCTTACTTTCACAGCCCACATCCAACCATTACCAAACACTAACAACCCGAATTTAACATAACCAATATCTAGCATCTCACCACCTCCACAACCACCGCCTGACCCAAAAGTCTCCAAGATGGTTTCCCAGCTTCCTTCTTTACTCCACTATCATCCATTCTCCAAGAGAACGTGGAATGATCCTTTAAAAATGTAAATCACATCGTGTCAGTCCTTTGCTTCAAACTCCAATGATGTCCATCTCACTTTGGGTAAAAGCCAAAGACCTACCATGGTGGTTTAAAAAGCCCTTCATGGCTTAGCCTCTACTGCCTTTCTGTCTCATCTCTTACTACCCTTGCCCTCAATTATTCCAGTCTAGCCACACTGGCTTCCTTTCTGCTCTCAAAGACACTATGCTCCCACCTTCTGTCTCAAGAAGATCTTTGCACTTGTACTCTCTGCCTAGAATGAATTTCCGCAAGATATCCAGGTTGGCTCCCACACTTGCTTCAGAACTCTGTTCAAATAGTACCTTATCAGGGAGGTCTGGCCACCATATACAAAAGAGCTCATGTACAAGATTGACTTTATGTGCTTCTTTAGATTCATTCTGTTCCACCTGTCTCCAGGCATCATCCAGTTGCCCTACTTCCCAGATGGAGTAGCCCCAGCAAACTCAATGCATGTGATCAACGTCCTGGTTATCACCATCATCTGCTCACCTCTTACCTTTGCTGGCTGACTTAGCTTTCCCATTGGGGAGCACTTGAACCCAGGTCCAACCCAACTGGACTCATGAAGGGTTCAGGCTTTCCAAGAGCTTCCCTGAAAGGCTAGATAAAACAACCAGAAGTGGAACATCCTGTTAGGTGGACTTTGATCAGTGAGAGACAAGGGATGGAAAGAAATCAACATAAATTGTTCTCTCTTTCTCCCCCCAAATATAAAGCTCCATATGGTCTCTCTGGGAATGTCCTGAATAATCCAGCAACCAGCTGTTTCTTCTGATGCTGCAGACAGTTCAAAAATGCATACCTTCCCCACCCCCCCGATTTCTCTGCTTCACATTTCATATTCCCTCTCTTTTACTGCCCTGAGATTGTACCTCCTAAAAGTATTAGGATGCAAGCTTTGTCTCAGGCTTGGTGTTCTAAGGTATCTAACTCAGATACATACATACACACACGCGCACACACACAACTATACTCCAAACTCTGATCCTGCCTTATTTCTCTTCATTGCTTGTCATCACTTATCTTTATGTCCGTCTCCCCTTGTGAAATGTAAACTCCATGAGAGCGCTGATTGCTTCTTTTGTTCAATGATGTAGTCCCAAAAGATAGAGCAATGCCTAGCACATATAAGCATTAAATAAATGTGTTTAGACAATAACTAAGTGAGAAGTTTGTTTGCAAGTGTAGAATTAAGCACCATTTTATATTCCAAAAACAGAAACTGGAGAAGTTCAGGTTTTTATGCATGACCTGCCTTTTAATGTCAATGCTCCCACCGGGAATTTTTTCTGTTCTTTCCCCTCTCCTTAGTTTGGCCACCTTTCAATTCCAAATTCAACTCCCAAAACTTCCTTTCCCCAAAGTAAGCTCATGACTGACATAACCACTTCCATCACCATGTGGATCATTTTATTCAATCCCCTTTGATAGCATGCATAGAGTATACTTTATGCATTTTATCCATCCTTCCAGAACTGCATACTATCCTAATAGATTGAGCACTTCTTTCACCCTTCATGCACCACACATCTCCTCATAGATATACATAAGGATGTTCCCTCCCCACAACCAACTACCTCATGCTGATCTTGTCATTAACGATAACTATTCATCGCTGAGCACATATGATGTGCCAGGCGTTGTGGTGGACATTAAGTCACCACAACAACCCTGAAAAGTGTGAAAACACCTTGACATTCAGTCATACTAAAGTGTTTGGGACTTCCTATATTCACCTCAGAGTTATTTGCCTGGATAAAGCTGACATAATCAAAAGAAATAAATCATTGTGTTACCATTTCGTGCATCAAGGAGCAAGAGATTCCATGGCGAAAGATAGGCTCCTTCCTTCCTTATGCCCCTCAATTTACAGCCCCGTTCAAATCATTGATTCACTACTTTATAACTGTCCTAGAATTGCATCATGAAAATATGTTCTGTCTTTTTATGTAATTTAATGCTCCTTGAGATCAGACATGCCTTTTACTTCTTGGGTGTTCCTGGAATACCATATTTATCTTTTAACTTGATTCAAGCCTTCTGTCTCTCACCTCTCTGGCCTGTCTGTACTTCCAGCACCAGAGCAGTGGTCTCCAGAGTAGGGGTGCACATGTCCAGGGAATGAGCAAGATGATTTTTTGTGTGTGCAGAAAAAAATATTAGAAATTATATATACATTTACTTATTGTTATCTAAAAAATAAGAAATTGTATATGCTTAATTGTGTTTCATATATGAATCCATGCTGGTATCTTTCCCTGGTCTATACGTAAGAATGCCAAGAGTATATGAGATACCCGAGATATCCAAACGGAGGAGATGAGCAGGACCCGTTCACCTCTTTTGTGCAGTCAGCACACTACAGCTTAGGTATACACAGGTAAAAGTGGAGTTACAAAGTACATAATTGAGTTTTAACTAAACTAACCCTCACAAAATGGGTACCTGGCTTAGATTCCCCCCAAAGAAACCATGAATAGAAAAAAACACCATTTTTGTAAGCCCAGGTGAACAAGAAAATGGCAGTGGTAACATTTCTACTCCTAGTACAAATTCTTTGTCTAACACGTTGTAAGATCAAATCAGTTACAAAAAATAGGCTTTAAAAATTCAAAATTATCCAGAAGACTATTTAAAATATGGACTTACATTTACTTTCATTAACAACGAAACTCATCCTATGTGTATATTTTATCTCAACATATTGGTTAATGATGATTATATGCATATATAGAATTGTAATAGCTGATGATAATATGAATCAATCACAATTAACAAGACATTTTTAAAGTAAGCATCTAAAACATAGAGGAACCAGCTTAAGGTCACAGGGCTAATAGCATGGTAGAGTCAGAATTGGAATCCAGGCTGTCTGGCTCCAGAGTCGGCACAATTAACCTCTACATTACCGTGCTAACAACAAAATATAACATTACTCCAGGTTCATCCTTAACATTATATCCAAGTCACTAGCCCTTATAACCGCATGAAAAAGCCACAGGCATTAGAATCAATCTTGATGACAATACAAAAACTATGATTTTACTATGTAAGTTCAATTTAAATCTAGATCAAAGAAATCTAAATTACTTGTCATTTGGGTTATAATCTCATATTCCAAAGCTTAAATGCCTATAAGAAAGCTTTATCTAATTTAAGATCACTAGCTCAAATATAAGCACAGAGTTAATACTACTTTTCTCTAAAATAATCAGTACAAAGAGTTCTATTCTTCCCATAGTAAAATGTGTCATAGAACTTGAACTAGTAGGCAATCACTATCTTTTCTTCAGAAGGAAAAAAAGCTTTTGAAATATGTACCATAACCTCTAAAAAAATACAATTATCCTCCTCAAGAATTGAAGCATTTTTTTTGACAAAAACGATGAGCAATTGATCTATAGTTCTTTTCTTCCTCAAAAAATGATTGTATATTGTGTAATGATCATTATAATTAAAAATTAAGATGGCTTGCAATAATTCCACCATTATTTGATTCAAAATCTTTATAAAATATTGGCATTTTCCAACATTTATTTTTCCTGTCTATGTTCCATTTAAGGCCAAATTTTCAAACCCAGCTGCCAAATTACACATATAATTACTGCATTTGCGCACAAAAATGTGATAATTGCTTACACAATTTCAGAGGCCAGCTTGAGGCTCCTTTCCAAATTTGTTTTACATGTACAGTGCGGTGTATGTAGTTTTATATGAAAATGGGGGAAAGTAGAATTCATGGTTTGTCTGAGTGATGTGTGAAAATGGGTACAAAATAAAGCCTTTCTGTAAATGTTTGGGCCTGTCTTCATATTTTCTCCCCATAGATCTTTGTAAAAGAAGAGTTATTGAGCAGCTCAAACTTCAGCTGGCATTGGAGTTAGGGCAATGGAAGGAGATAGTGTCCAGTATAATGCCATAAGTAGGGCAGGTGTCCATTTTCTCAGTGGTTGATATGTTGTCATGGAACATTCTTCTGTCTGTGACCTATTTCTATCCACCTGGATAAGAAGAGATAAAGGTGATATAAGGTCCACAATTGTACAGTCAGCTATGACATCACCAACCTCTGTAGGGCAAAGTGGTTGAGCACTGGGTGCCTGAGGATTTAGCCTTCTGATTTTACCTGAAGGCTGATACACTGTTTGGCAAATATCCACAGTGGGTATTCCTAACTGAAAGGTTTGGTTCAAGAAAAGACAAATAAAAAGGATCTACCTGGTCATATACATTAGTGAGATGATTTCAGATACTTTTGTCTCTGCACAAGTTGGTTAGAAAATTATGCCTAGTTCCACATAGCCTGACACCGAGGCTCAAAAACTCTGCTTTTCAAACTCAAGGACTATGAATCTGATCTCTAACTATGGCCATATATCTGACAATGGAACTAATCACTAGTAATTAAGCCAGAAGGAAGTTGTCAAAGAAACCCTCAGAAAGATCATGCTCCCCAATGCCCACCTGAAATAACCGTAACACTTCCTGAGCACTTGATACATGTTAACTAACATTCTAAGCATTTTGCAGATACCCATTCCCTCTTTACACGCTTACTGATCCTAAGAGGAAGTACTATTAATATCCCCATACATCTGAGGAGACTGATGCACAAAGAGTTTAAGAAATTTGCCCACATTCTTAACAATTAGAAAGTAGAAAAGACAGTTATTGGAATGCAGACACTCTTACTGCACAGCTTTTGCTCTTAAATAACATACTGCCAAGGAAAATAGTGAACAAATTTTAGACTCCCAAAGAGAAGACCTTCGACAGCCAGCATGACTATATGAAGAATTCCCTACTGGAATGTAGTCCTCACCATCTCTGCCCAGCAGGAATGATAATGGCATGGACTAAGGACTATTATGTGTTGTTTCCCTTTTCTTCCCTTTTCCAAATGGTAATTTTTTATTGCAGTTATTTTGCTCTTTCTTCATCATTTTATATGGGTTATGTTATAGGTGGAAAACATATTACCAAAAATCCCCAGACTGTGAGGAGTTTCACTCAGACATGATAGACAAGACCCCCACATGATCCAGAGAATCAAAACTTGGAGCTAAAGCACTAGTCTTTCAGTTGTCTCTGGTGAGGAAACATGTTTCTAAGAGGATGAGTGGAAAGAAGGGTATGTATGGGTTCTGGGTAAGCAGTGGACACTTACTGGTATCTTATCCAGTATCCACTTCTCCCTTCTTCTGATTCATGGGCTCCTCTTCATACAGCAAGGTGATTGACCACTCTCGTAGCAGTGACGATTGAGCAGGGAGGAAATTCCTGAAGAAGTGACAGTGCTCAAGCTATCCTGTCTTGAGTTTTTTTTGTATTCTCCCCAGTGTTCCCAGACCTGAACTTTGGAGCCCTTACAGACTTCTTGAAGGATTTTGTCAATCTTGTTACCAATCCAAACTTTACCTTGTCAGTATGTGACTGGATTTTGCAAACTCAAAAGAATTACTTCTCAGCCTCCACGTTTGATCTTTACTTGCTGTTAAGCCACTTCTCTGACATGGGAATACGGAACATGCATCAGAATCCACTCAAAATGCAAAAACTGACACCAGTTGTCTTAACAGAGAAATTATTTTTATTTATTTATTTATTTTAAAAAAATTTTTTTAAGGTTTAAGAGAGAGACAGAGTGCAAGCAGGGGAGGGGCAGAAAGAGAGGGGGACACAGAATCCGAAGCAGGCTCCAGGCTCTGAGCTGTCAGCACAGAGCCCAATGTGGGGCTCAAACCCACGGACCTTGAGATCATGACTTGAGCTAAAGTTGGACGCTTAACCCACTGAGCCACCCAGGTGCCCCAATTTTTTATTTATTTATTTTTATTTAAATCCAAGTTAGTCAATACATAGTGTAATAATGGTTTCTGGAGTATAATTTAGTGATTCATCACTTTATATATAACACCCAGTGCTCTTCCCAACAAGTGCCCTCCTTAATGCCCATCACCCATTTAGTCCATCCCTCTATCCAACACCCCTCCAGCAACCCTCAAGTTGTTTTCTGTATTTAAGAGTCTTTATGGTTTGCCTCCCTCTCTGTTTTTATCTTATTTTTCCTTCCCTTCCTCTATGTTCATCTGTTTTGTTTCTTAAATTCCACATATGAGTAATATCATGACATTTGTCTTTTTCCGACAGACTTATTTCACGTAGCAGAAAACATTCTAGTTCCATTCATGTTGTTGCAAATGGCAAGATTTCATTCTTTTTGATCACTAAGTAATACTCCATTGTATATATATATACGACATCTTCTTTATCCATCCATCAGTCTATGGACTTTTGGGCTCTTTCCATACTTAGCTATTGTTGATCATGCTGCTATAAAACATTGGGGTGCAAGTGCCCCTTCAAATCAGCATCTTTGTATCCTTTGGATAAATACCTAGTACTAAAATTGCTGGGTCATAGGGTAGTACTATTTTTAATATTTTCAGGATCCTTCATACTGTTTTCTGGAGTGGCTACACCAGATTACATTCCCACCAACAGTGTAAAAGTGTTCCCCTTTCTCCACATCTTCACCAACATCTGTTGTTTCCTGAGTTCTTCATGTTAGTCATTCTGACAGGCGCAATGTGGTGTCTCATTGTGGTTTTGATTTGTATTTCCCTGATGATAAGTGATGTTGAGCATCTTTTCATGTGTCTGTTAACCATCTGGATGTCTTCTTTGGAAAAGTGTCTGTCCATATCTTCTGCCCATTTCTTCACTGGATTATTTGTTTTTTGGGTATTGAGTTTGATAAGTTTTTTTTATAGATTTTGGATAATAACCCTTTATCCAATATGTCATTGGCAAATTTCTTTTTCCATTCTGTTGGTTGCCTTTTAATTTTGTTGAGTGTTTCCTTCTCTCAAAATCTTTTGCTTTTTATCTTGGTGAGGTCCCAATAGTTCATGTTTGCTTTTGTTTCCCTTGCCTCCAGAGACATGTCTAGTAAGAAGGTGCTGTGGCTGAGGTCAAAGAGGTTGCCGCCTGTTTTCTCCTTTAGAACTTTGATGGTTTCCTGTCTCACATTTGGGTCTTTCATCCATTTTGAATTTATTTTTGTGTATGGTGTAAGAAAGTGGTTCAGTTTCTTTCTTCTGCATGTCTCTTTCCAGTTTTCCCAGCACCATTTACTGAAGAGATTATCTTTTTTCCATTGGATATTCTTTCCTGCTTTGTCAAAGATTAGTTGGCCATACATTTGTGGGTCCACTTCTGTGTTCTCTATTCTGTTCCATTGACCTATGTGTCTATTTTTGTGCCAGTACCATACTGTCTTGATGATTACAGGTTTATAATACAGCTTGAAATCTGGAATTGTGATGCCTTCGGCTTTGATTTTCTTTTTCAACATTACTTTGGCTATTCAGGGTCTTTTCTGGTTCTACACAAATTTTAGAATTGTTTGTTCTAATTCTGTGTTAACAGAGAAATTTCAATATAAAAATTAGTTGGGCAAATAAAAGGATAAAAAGAGAACCCTAAGGCATCTTGGAGGTAACAACTTCAGCAAACAGCCACCACCCCCAGGTCTGAGAGAATAAATAGGCTGGAATTATTAAAACTTGCTTAGAAAAGGGACTTCTTTTCTAATTGTAATTGTAATTGTAATTGTAATTGAAACCTAGACGTCTGAGTGGGGGGGCACTGCTCACCTCGTGTTGGTGTCCCTGAGTTCATAGGAGGGTCCTGGCCACAGGACTTCTGAGGAGGGGATTCACCTAACACCTAACTGGTGCTGGCATCTGAAAGGGGAGCAGTGAAAGCTCTACAAGTGCTGGAGGAACTGCAAACCAGACTCTGATGCTACCATAGAGAGGAACTGCCCCTACCTGGGTGAGAAAGCATGGCTGGGCTTATAGCCACAGAAACAGGAAGCAAAACTAGAACAGGAAGGAGCAGGTCCCTCTTTCCTCCTCCAATCATGCAGTTTCCCTCTAGTGCCCCCTACTGGCACTACATGGAATCAGCTTGTAAAGCGGTAATGTGGTTTGCAGAATCCCAGGTCCAGGATCACAAAGCAAAGGGTGAGTTTGGAGCTTAGAGATAATAACTTAATTAGCACAGAGCAGCTCATTTTTATTGTATGGAGGAGGAAATCATAATCCTACTCTCATAAAGGATAAAAACACCCAGTTTCTACAAGAAATCCCCCATGATTCCTATATGACTATCAATGATGGTATTATTGAAAGAAAAGTACTGGTTATTATTTCTTCTGGAAGACAGATTTGGGGGTGCCTTGGTGACTCAGTTGGCTAAGCATCTGACTCTTGGCTCTAGGCTCAGGGTCATGAGTTCTAGCCCCAAGTCTGGCTCCATACGGGGCATGGAGCTTCCTTAAGATTCTCTCTCTCCCTCTCCCTTTGCCCCTCCCCTACTTGCAATTGCACTCTCTCATTAATAAATAAAGAAGTAAATACATAAATAAATTTTAAAAATTTTAAAAAGATATATTTGTATAGGCAATCTCTAACAGTGTGGATATTAAACATGTGAGTGGCCATATTTATATATGTACTATTAACTTCCAGAAACATAGTGTTTCTGTTCCTACAGAATCATGAGGATGCTTTTTCCCCAGGAAAAATCTTAGACATTGTGATTATTCTCCACAGATATTTATGGCACCATCATTTGAATATCTCTATTTTCTCAGGGTGCTGAAGGAGAAAATATTGATTATGGAATCTTCTGAAAGTCACTCAGTGTGTATAAAGCTAATAAAAAAGTATATTGTGGTCATGGTAGAATTTTCAAAGAGGTAATGATCATGGCTTCACTATACCTATCTGTTTGGCAGTTATTCCTTTGTATAAAATGTCTATTCATTATATTGTCCACATTGTTGTTGACTGAGATTAGCCAGATTTAACAAGACAGGAAAATCTATATTCTTATACCAATTTTGACAGCCCTAATAGACATAAAAATCTTTCTGATGTCTTTTCTAGGGCAGTTAAATGTAGTGGTCAACCACAGCATTCAGAGCCTTCCTTTAATTGCTAGATTGGAAGGTTGGCCTCAGACTGGTATTCCTAAATGAGGTCTAAGGGTTACATATAATTTGAGCACAGTTTGTTCTGAAGAAATTTCTTCAGGATAAATGGGCTTGGGGAAGAGCAGAGAAGGAGGGTGTCCATCCCCTTAGGCTTTCAAAGGCTTGAAAGTTCCATAAAAGGTAGACAAAGAGACAAGATATAATGCTTAATCTATACCTCTCCCTGAATGGAGAGACAAGGTAATGTGGTAAAAGGCAACTTAGTCACCAACAGTCATTTCATGTCCATTCCGTTTCCTACATATGATAGTCCATAGAATGGAAATACAGAATAAGTAACTGAGAATATAAGATGCTCTCATCATAGCCACTCCTAAATATCCCAATGAGTTGAGAGGTCACAAAAGATAATGTAATATTTTAAACTGTGGCCTCTGGAATCATGTTGCCTGAATGCAAAACAAGGTATCTCTTATTCATTAGCTACGCAATCATAGGCAAGTTACTTAACTGCCCGTGCCTCAGTCTCTCGTTTGTAAAATGAGAAGAATAATATACCTACCTAAAATTAATTGGGGTAAATAAAGTGTCACAAAAAATATAGTGGCTTAAAGGTTATAGCAGTTTCTTCCTCTCATGTAGCAGCTCCCAGTTTGTGATCCAGTGAGTTGAGCATTTCTGCTCTATTCGTTCATTCACAGACCCCACTTCCCCTCATCTTGTTACCCTACTTTCTCCTAGGTAATTGTTGTCATTTTCTTTGTCAAAGTTGGTTCCGGGGCATACCTGAGAACCAGCTTACAGGAATGGAAACAGAACCGTGATCTGGGGCAAAAAGATTATCTTCTTTGGAGATGACCCATAAGTTGCACTTTTTTCCACTCACATATTGACCCATACATATTCACCTGCTTCAAAGAAAGCTGGGAAATACAGTGTCTAGCTGGAAGCCCATGTATTCAGCTCCATTTTTTTAGAAGAAAGGGAAAATGGATTTTATTGGCCAAGGGGAGTCTGTCATCCAACTTTATAGGGTTACTGTGGGTCAATGAGGTAATGTACTTAGAAAAATGTCTGACATTTAGTGTTCTATAATGGCTAACTATTGATATTGCCAGGTTACAGGCTCTTCACAAATATTATTTTTCTTCCTCTTTTGGGCACATTATAGGACTAAAATTCCCTGCCCTTTTTTTAAAATTTATTTTAATCTTTTAAATATCCCCTTCCTTTTTCATACCTTTGATTTGTCAGAGAAACTGAGTCATTTTTTCCTATAGGAATTCCCACATTCTGGATTTAACTGCTTCTTATAGAACCCTTTTAGTTCAGTACCTGAATTTGTTCACTTACTCTAGTATTTCTTTTCTACTCAATTTCAATTCTACTCCCAGAATTTTTTTAAAGGTTTTATTTTTTTTTAAGTTTGTTTATTTATTCAGAGAGAGAGAGAGAGAGAGAGAGCCCGAGGGGCAGAGAGAGAGAGGGAGAGAGAATCCTAAGCAGGCTCAGCACCGTCAGCTGCAGAGCCCAATGCGGGGCTGGAATTCACAAACTGTGAGATCATGACCTGAGGGGAAAACAAGAGTCAGTCACTTAACTGACTGAGCCACCCAGGTGCCCCAACTCTCAGTATTTTTTTAATGGAAAAAATGGAAAAAATTAAAAACTGCCTCTGGCAGTTTGTAAGGAAGATTCTTGAGTTATGTCTGAGCCTCTAGAGTAGCACCATCTAGTAGGCATATGTGAGTCCACTTGACACATTATAAAAGCTAAAAAGAAATTAGGTGAAATTAATTTTTAACAATAAATTTTATGTGACCCAGTCTATCATAAATAATATCATTTCCATTTATAATTGAAATAAAAAGCCATTGAGATATAGTTTTTCATTTTGACACTAAGTTTCCCAAAACTGGTGTATGGCTAATACTTTCAGTAAATTACAATCCAGACTACCTTAATAGCCGTTTTAGTGGCTAGTGGTTACCTGTTCTGAAGGCACAGCTCTTCAGAGATTAACCACCCCAGGACCCTCTGATCATGCTGGAAGTTAGTGGGACTTTGTGAATGTTTTTAAGCTCTCAGTCACAAATAAAAGCTTGTAATTTTATTTCCTTGTTTCTCTCAATTTCCTCAACATGTGGCAGGAATATTTGCTGACATTTTCTGGATTATGAGACTTCTAGAACTATTAGAACTTCCTTTTTCTCCTCTCATCTACTTTTGCACAGTTGTTAAACCCAAGAGGGGTCTGCGAGCATCTTGCTGTTGTGTTTTGGGAATTTTGGGGGTAACTTGTAAGTTAGCTTTGTTGAGGATGTTGCTTGAGTGTTTTCTTCGCCATTCCAGGCACTTTTTCTGTTTTTATGTTAGGTGTTGTAAAACAAACCCAGCATCATTATTTTGTCCCATTCAAAAGCCTACCACATTAGATTTACCTACATTTTCTACCTATTTATTTGTTTACCATATCAAACCTTCTTTCTGATATTATTTTTTTAACCTTTTGATCCTCTTCATCCATTTCACACATTCCCCAACTCCCCACCTCTGGCAACCACCAATCTGTTCTCTATATCTATGAAGTCAGTTGTATTTTTATTATTGTTGCTGTTGTTGTTTAGATTCCACATATAAAAGAGATCATACAGTATTTTTCTTTCTGTATCTGACTTATTTCATAGTACAATGCCCTCGAGGTCCATCCATGTTGTCACAAGTGGCAAGGTTTTATTTTTTTTATGGCTGAATAACATTCCATTGTGTGTGTGTGTGTGTGTGTGTGTGTGTGTGTGTGTGTATTTATGGTATATATTTACTACATCTTCTTTATCTATTCATCTATTGTAGACATTTGAGTTGTTTTCGTATCTAGGCTATTGTAAATAATGCTGCAATGAATGTGGGGTACATATATCTTTTCAAGTTAGTGTTTTTGTTTTCTTCTGATAAATATTCCAAAGTGGAATTACTGGATCATATGTTAGTTCTTTTTTTAGTTTTTTGAGGAATCTCCATACCGGCTTTCATAGTGCCTAAACCAATCGACATTCCCACCAACAGTACACATGGTTCCCTTTCCTTCACATCCTTGCTAACATGTGTTATTTCTTGTGTTTTTGATAACAGCTATTCTAAGAGGTATAAGGTGATATCTCATTGTGGTTTTGATTTGTATTTCCCTCATGGCTGAAGATGTTGAGTATCTTTTCAGGTACTTCATGGTCATCTGTATATCTTCTTCAGAAAAATGTCTATTCAGATTTTCTGCCCATTTTTGAACTGGATTATTTGTTTTTTTTGCTATTGAGTTGTATGAGTTCTTTATGTAGTTTAGATAGCCCATTATAAGATATATAATTTGCAAATATTTTCTCCTATTCCATAGGTGACCTTTTTATTGTGTTGATGACTTCCTTTGCTGTGAAGAAGCTATTTAGTATGATGTAGTACCACTTATTTATTTTGTTGTTGCTGTTGCTTTTACTTTTGGTGTCAGTTGGAAATAGTCATCTAAATTACAGATTCATAGAACTATTGACCCAGAATATTTTCATCTAGGTATTTATCCTACAGATATACTGGCATCCAGGAAAATGACATATGTACAAAGTAACTCACTTCAGCCTCAATTCTAACAAGAGATTGGAAACAAAATAAATGTCCATCAATAAAGGGCTAGGTAAATAAATTATTTATTTCACTTCTCAAACATTTTTATAGATCTTTGAAATGCTCATAGTCCATGAACACTCACCTATGACTACCAATGATTAAATTGGCCCCAGTAAGTGCCAGTAAGTGCCGATCTTCATCTCATTTTACCATAATGCCTTATCATATGCCAGGTCAGTTTGCTGCCTAGGAGGGTCATTGGGTAAAGAAATTGCTAGTAGACATGATGGTGCATTGTTTTAACTTATTCATTCAATTCATTCATCATCCATCAAATATTCACAGCACCTACTCTGTGCCAAGCACCCTAATAGGTATTTTTGAAACCTGGGATCTAATATGTATGTATACAAACCACAGGGGTTCCTTACTGATAAGCGATGAGTTGGAAAATTTATGGTCAGGGTACAACCACTGGGCATGATATTTAGATGTAAGTCATGCAAAGGTAGAGGTTTAGGTCAAACCTTTAGTGAGTTTGATAATGTAATACAAGTGGAATTTAATCAGGACAGTTTTTATAAAATTAATGTTTTTTATTTCAATTATTATGTAGTCCAATGTCATTATTATGACATTTAGAAGATATGATGGTGGAGATTGTCAAAAGTTAAGACCCTACTGTTCTACTGGCTCATGGGTCCTAATAAAAGTCCAAGCGCTATGGAACTCAGCCAACATGGCAGACAAGTAGGGGGATCCGTACTTTCCACATGTCTCAAAGAAGGGCTGAAGCCAAAGGACTTTGAACCCCAACAGTCTGGGAGGAAAAGAGACTGAGTCTACCAGCAAGAAACCGGTAAAAGTCCAAGCAATATTTGGCAGGAGGTGATTAAATGGAATGTCCAAATCTACCACTTCCCAAGGGACATTTGATGATGTTACAAAAGTATCACCGTGCTTTTCAAATGGAAAGGATTTGTATTCAGTTTATATTCCAATCAGGAAGCATCTGTTCCTGCACTGAAAAATGATATTATTACAGAGAGAATATAACCACCAAAGAAGCCAAAAGCACAGTTTGTAGAGAAAATATCTAGGTATCTCTTTAAGCACCTAGGTGAGGTTTTGACAGTATTTTGGTGATATTATCACTTCCACCCAGGAATTCATTCATTCAGTAAACATTCACTGAGTTCACATAGTATGTGCATATACTGTACTTGGTACTGAGTTACACTGGGGTTACCAAAACAAACATGGTCCCTGCCTTCAAGAATCTTAGAATCTAATAGCCTGAGTCCTTCCATGCCAGGTGTTCCTACTATTCTGCAATAAACTTGCATCAGCTACACAAAGAATCAGTATATTATTAGCACCTTATTGGTGCATTATACCTTAATGCAGAACCTATAAATGTGAGTTAGACTGCTCATACTAGGCCAGATATTGGCACTGTGTCTGTCTTCCAATATATCTAAGCATTTTATAATAATATATAATCAAATAATACTAATCAAAAATATCCACCACCACAAACACCATAATCAAAAATTACAACCTGTGATAAACCAAAAACAATAGGCCCATTGTATTAGTTATCCATTGCTGCATAACAAATTACCCCAAAACTTAGCAGCTTAAGACAATGAACATTTATTATCTCACATAGTTTCTTAGGTCAGAAATCCAGAAGTAGTTTAGGTGAGTAGTTTTGGGTCAGGGTCTTTCATGAGGTTGCAGTTAAAATGTCAGTCAGGGCTGCAATTATCAAAAGGCTGAAAGATCTGTTATCAAGGGACTCACTCACATGCCTGACAAGGTAGTGCTGGTTGTTGGTAGGAGGTCTCAGTTTCTCACCACATGGGCCTTCCCATAGGGCTGCTTGAGTGTCCCTGTGACATGACAGCTGGCTTCCCCTGGAGAAAGTGATCCAAGAACAAGCAAGGTGGAGACTGCAATGCCTTTAATGACCTAAACTCAAAAGCCACACACCATCTCTTCTACCACATTACGTTATTTAGAAGCAATTCATGAAGTCTGGTCCACCGTCAAGTAAAGAGGAATTAGGATCCACCACTTGAAGGGATAGTTTCAAAGAATTTGTAGACATATTTTAAAATGACCATGATCATCTTATATGCTTCTAGTCCCCCAAATCAAAACCACACTGAGATACTACCTCACACCATTCAGAGTGGCTAAAATTAACAACTCAGGAAATAACTGATGCGGGCAAGGATGTGGAGAAACGGGAACCCTCTTGCACTGTTGGTGGGAATGCAAACTGGTGCAGCCGCTCCGGAAAACAGTTTGGAGGTTACTCAAAAAAATTAAAAATAGAACTACCCTATGACCCAGCAATAGCCCTACTAAGAATCTATCCAAAGGATACAGGAGTGCTGATTCATAGAGGCATATGTTTATAGTACCCCAATGTTTATAGCAGCGCTTTCAACAATAGCCAAATTATGAAAAGAAGTCCATCAACTTCTGAATGGATAAAGAAGATGTGGTTTAAATATACAATGGAATACTACTTGGCAATAAGAAAGAATGAAATCTGGCCATTTGCAGCAACGTGGATGGAACTGGAAGGTACTATGCTGAGTGAAATAAGTCAGTCAGAGAATGACAGATATCATATGTTTCACTCACATGTGGAACTTGAGAAACTTAACAGAGGACCATGGGGGAAGGGAAGGGGAAACAAACAGTTACAAACAGAGAGGGAGGGAGGCAAACCATAAGAGACTCTTAAATACAGAGAACAAGGGTTCTCTGAGGGTTGATGGGGCTGGGGGCAGGGGAGGGGGGAAAATGGTGATGGGCATTGAGGAGGGCACTTGTTGGGATGAGCACTGGGTGTTGTATGTAAGCAATGAATCATGGGAATCTACCCCCAAAACCAAGAGCATGCTGTATACACTGTATGTTAGTCAACTTGACAGTCAATATATTTTTTTTAAAAATCCTTTAATATTTCCTGTAAACCTGAAATTCTCTAACAAAAAACAATTTTATCCCCAACTTTTGCTAAGCTGGTATCTGAAAATACATCATGACTTTTGTGGATATGATAATCACGTAAGCAAGTTGCTGTTTTCACCATGAATAGATTAATATATTCTTGACAACTGATAATTTTGCAGTTTTTCCTTAAATACTGGTTATGTTCTTAACAGGTTAGCCAGTCTTTCTTTTTTTTTTTTAATTTGTTTTTCAATGTTTATTTTTGAGAGACAGAAAGAGACAGAGCATGAGTAGGGAAGGGGCAGAGAAAGAGGGAGACACAGAATTCAAGGCAGGCTCCAGGCTCTGAGCTGTCAGCACAGAGCCCAACACAGGGCTCGAACCCACAAACCGTGAGATCATGACCTGGGCTGAAGTCGGACGCCCAACCAACTGAGCCACCCAGGTGTCCCTAGCCAGTCTTTCTGAAGTCTGATTTCCTTGCACTGTACAAGTGAATTTTTTCTTTCCTTTTCTAAATACTTTGATCTCTGAGCATTCCTTTGACAATGTCTGAGTGGGACCTCCCACCTTACTCTCTAGTTCTTCTAACTAGCCTCACAGAGAAAGGAAGTTGTAGAGAAATGGGAAACCAGATGGCCAAAGCAAGACCAGAGAACAGCAGGAGTTTAAAAGGGTAAATTGTTGTATATTTCTACTTGACATTTTACACATCTGTCATTGCCGTAAGAAGACATTTCCCCAGGTAGCTGCTGTTCCTTCAGCCCGGGCTCCAGAATGAATATACAGTGAACAGAGCTGACCCAGGAATCTGCAGGCCTGTAGCATGAAGCAGAGCCACCCCAGCTGACCCTCAGACTCATGAACAAGAATGAATATTCTTTTAAGCCATCAAACTTTGGTGTAATTTGTTTGACAGCATAAGCTAATGGATACACCCAGTTTTATTTATATGACCACTCCCACATCAGTAATTTGTGACCAGAAAACATGACTGTGACAGACAACTACATCTCCTGCACATACTACATTTTTGGAAAAGAAGGGGGAAATGATTCTCAGAAAAAGGTTGTGGCAGGGAGTGAGGAGCGTACTGGGCACACAAATCAATAGGGATACACCAGGGTCTAGAATTCCCTAACTTTTATTCAATAAAACACTTCATCCAATGCATTAATTTTTTAAATATTTATATTTGAGAAAGGCGGGGGGGGGGGAGGGGAAGGAGGGAGACACAGGATCTGAAGCAGGCTCCAGGCTCTGAGCTGTCAGCCCAGAGCCTGATGTGGGGCTCAAACTCACAAACTGTGAGATCATGCCCTGAAGTCAGACACTTAACCGAATGAGCCACCCAAGCGCCCCGAATTAATTTTTTCTTTCACCCAAAACTCTCCTACTACAATTTAATAAAAGTGTTTTTTTTGGAGTTGGTGAGATTCAAAGAAGACTTTGAGAAAGAGGGAGACCACATGGTCTCAAGCCAATGGCTCAGTAGTATGAGTGAGAAACTGGAATGCAGGCCCAGGGTCATGTTGGAGAGGACAGAAAGCAAAGAGCTGGGGTGGAATGATGACCTGTACACAAACATTTGACCTAACAGGGCACACATGAGACTGGTCTAATCTTTCTCACTTTTGCTGCATTCTGTGGAATACAACAGGAAGAGTTCTTTGAGAAAAAATCTTGAAGAACCCATTGCCATCGATGCCAAGAGAAAGCCAGAGGTCTGGGGAGCATAAAAATGGCAATCATAACTGGCATTTATCCTTTTTCTTATAAACCATTTTTCTGTCTTCTTTCCTTTCTCTCTCCACACATCACCATCCACAGAACTAAATAAATGGAAGATACAAAAGGAGTATTTGGAGCCTACATATATACTATCCCTCAATTACTATAATAGCCTGTTCTTTAATCCAGAACGTTTCTGTAACATACCACTAATCATTTGGGGGTTTGATTCCTCTATTTGAAGTGTGCCACATGTCCTGTCAAAATAACTTCTTCTAGCTGCATAACAATTGTGGGTGGCCCGTGATCACCTTGTCAGAGTGTCTTTTACACCCAGAGCTGGTTGCCAGATTCCACGTTACTTACTTCCTGGCCCCCCTCCTGATAACTTATGCTCCATATATCATCTCCTTCCGCTTTTTTTGCTGGCAATTGGTGGAGACTAACAGCAATTTCAGATATTTATGCAGCTTAAACCCTATTGTCAACATCCTTATCCTCAACACACAACCATTACAGCGGTGTGAGCTGAGTTTTTCAGGAATAACGGGTAAGTAGGGGAGGGAAATGGGCTGAGGTTAACAGAAGCAAGCCTTCCTGGGGTCCTCAGCCAAAGCACACATTGTTGCTGAGCTGATTTTTTCCTTCTTGCCTCTATTTGGGGTGGATTTTCATTTGGAATTAAAAACAGATCACAGCTTGCTGTTTGTTTGCTATTGTCAGGTCAAACCAAGCACTCAGGAAGAGGGTGGTATCACTATGTGCACAGAATTTTCTTGGCAGTTTAATAAGGATGATGGAATTTCCTGCATTTGCATGGCACCTTCTCTCCTGGGCTCTCAAATTCCTCCCAAAACAAAATATAATCCTCCCAGAAGTCAGGTGTGGCATGGGACTTTGTTCACCCTCACTCCCTCAAGCCCATTTTAGAGGGCCTAGTTCAGGGAAAACAGGTGAAAGTAAATAGGAGTGGGGAGGTCAAGGCTGATGCTTTCCTAGAGAACCACAATTGCAGCCCTTGTGCTACTTACAAAAAAAATCCCCTCTGTTTGGATTAATTTCATTACCCTCTGGACTGACAGCTTCATGCCAGGGCACACAGCTTGGTTTGTGGAATATGGACTAGATTTAGGCACCCACTCATCCCCTCAGCCAGGCATTTTTTGACATGGCACAAACATACAGCTCAACCCTAAGTTCTTACATCCAACAAAGTGAACTAGGTCCTTGTACTTAGGGTCAAATTTTTGTCAAAGGGGCTCATTATATCTCCAGTACACAGTTGACCAATTGAAGAGACCATCAATACCCAAACATCTAAGTCAAAAACTAGTTTAGAGACCTCTAGGGGCACCTAGGTGGCTCAGTCTATTAAGTGTCTGACTCTTGATTTCAGCTCAGGTCATGATTACACGGTTTGTGGGTTCAAGCCCCACATCATGCAGTGTGCTGAGAGTGCAGAGCCTGCGTTGGATTCTCTCTCTCCCACTCTCTTTGCCCCTCCCCTACTCGTATTCTCTCTTTCTCTCAAAATAAATAAACTTAAAAAAAAAATAGAGACCTCTAAAAGTCTTTGCAAACATCATCTCATTTATTCAATAAATAATTTATTAAGTACTTATGTGGAAAGCACTAGCCCCCTTCAGGAGCCTAAAGCCTTTTGGGAAGACAACAAAAATTGTAATAAATAACTGTAGCTGTGGTAGGCAGCTTCTGACATGGTCCCCAACGATCCTCACCTCCTGGTATTAATGCTGTTGTGTAATGATCCCCTTGAATGTAGGCCAAGTCTAGTGACAAAAGGGTTCTAACACATTATAACAAATAGAATACAACAAAAGTGATGGCATATCACTTCCATGGTAAGATACAAAAGACTGTGCTTCCATCTTGCTGCTCTCTTTCTCTTGCTGGTGCTCTCTCTTGCTCTCTCACGTGCTCACTCTGATATAGCATTCAGCCACATTGCGAGATGCCCTATGGAGAGGCCCATATGGCAAAAAACCAAGAGAGGCATCCGGCTAACAGCTTTTGAGGAGCTGAGGCCTCAATACAACAGCCCATGAGGAACTGAATTCTGCCAAAAACTACATGAGTGAGCTAGGAAGTGGATCCTTCCCACTAAAGCCTTGATAATTCCTCTTCTACTATTCAAGATTTCTCTCAGTCTAACCCAAAGTACCTTACCAGAAATACTTCCTACTACACTCCAGCCAAACAGGTATACTCATTGTCTTTAGATCACGGCCAGTCGATCTCCTTTTCCATGGCTTTGTTTATATTGTTTCCCCTGGTTAGAATATTCTCCCCTTTCTATCAGAATCCACCCCCAAATTTTGTGACTCAGTTAAAGCCCTATCTCCTTCTGGAAGCTTTAAAACTTATTGTGGAGTCCCTTGGACATAGCTGGTAAAGTAACATATTAACCTAGTTTGATTAGCCTGGGTCTAGATCGCCTCTTTCTCCTCCTGATTCTTGAACCACCCCTCCTTCTGATTCACTGAACCTCTAGTGTGACACATCATAGACTTCTGTTAGTTTGCAATTCCAGGAGAAAATAATAAAATATGCATATTAATGGAAGTATTAAACAAGTTAAGATTAAAGATCCAAGTTGAGATGTCTAGTTTGGGAAGAGTAGATTCTACCATCAACCTTGACCACAGTCAAGGTATATTCTAGAGCTGTCCTATCAACTTTCCTGGGATTGTATTGCTTATCATCCTGTCTTTAGTAATTCATCATTATTAGTTCGAAGAAAGTATTGCAGCTTATATTCATAAGCATGAAATTCTTAGAGCTCTTCAGACATTATTTCTTACTTTAATGAATAATGTAGTAAAAAGAGTGCTTCTTTTGAAGTTTATGAAAGGGGAGGAGCAAGCGAGATCCCTCATGACTCTTTGAGACTCAAGGATATATGAATAGTCATGCATACAGACGTGTGTGGGTAGAGTTATGGCATACAAAAAAGGTGCTGACGACCTAAAGGTGATAATCGGAGAATGAAATAAGAACTCGAGGAGCACCTGGGTGGCTCAGTCAGTTGAGCATCCTGATTTTAGCTCAGGTCATGATCTCACGGTTCGTGGGTTTGAGCCCCATGTTTGAGCTCCATGCTATCTGTGCAGAGCCTGCTTGGGATTCTCTCCTTCTCTGTGCTACCCCCGCCGTCACTTGTGCCGCCTCTGTCTCTCTCAAAATAAATAAATAAACTCTTAAAAAATAAAATAAGAACATGAGAAAATGGGAAATATTTTTGATAAATTGAAGTGGTAATTGATTAGGGAAATGTAAGAAGGCTAAAATTTCATTCACATACTACCAATTATTCACTAATAATTAGTGATCACCTACTAGCTACCCTAGATTACATTATCCTCTCTAATTATCATAACAACCCATTTTACAAAAGAGAAAATGAAAGCCCAAACATATTAAGTAATTTGCCAGCAGTAAATTACTTCTGGTGACTGGCAAGACCAAGATTCTAACACCAGCATGGCTGATTCCAAATCACATGCAACTCCCTTTTGGACACCACAACTGGCCTCATGCATGTTTAAGAGGCATCATATTATTTTGCTTAGTTATCACTGGATGAAAGGCAACTTGTATCATTCTTCCTGAAATGATTCCATTATCTTTAAACAGTATTACCTATCCAATCTGTGTCTGTAGGAAAGCCATCCTTCTCTATGTCTCTAAATGAAAGAGCAGACTAGCCAACTCACTAAGAAAATTTCATTATAGAGAGGGAGAGATGGTGGAATTTGATGGAATCAGTTTATCCCACACCAGGTCTTCTGATGTCACATCCTTAGTACCCATGGAAAAAAGCCTTCAAATAGGTTCTTTATTTCAGACACAAGGTGTCTTCTGCCCCTGAAAGAGCTTTTATGAAGAGATATCAGCATGCTATATTTTAAAAAATGTTTCCTGGAAATGCAAGAGGATATAAGGTACAGCCTTGTCCCAGAGATATGTCCCAGAGATAATTAACTGCTTAATTGGTAGTCTTTCATGACTTTCTAAAGTCTTCCATTCAAAGAATGTCAAATAATAGTGTCTAATTAATATACTATATTGACATTAGTCAACCGTCTGGCAAACCTGAGGGTACAGAAAGACTCAGGGAGATGCCGAAACTGGATTTATCAAGGTCTGGGAAGCGTGGGCCTGGGAACCATGAATGAGGCCTGTGAACAGAGGGGGGCAGCAGAGAGCTGCCAGAAAGGTACACTCAGGGAGCTTCCAAGGGGGCAGCTGGTTCTGGTCATCATGGGAACATTGGCTGGGAGACATTGCCCAAGGGGGTGTAACTCAGCTGAAGGATTTAGCCCTGCTGATATCCTTGTCTGGGATCCACAAATAGGACCTCCATTCCCCAAAAGGTGGCCAGAGACCCTCATAAATCATGTCATCCTCTTGCTAAACAGTCACTTTCACCAATGGCTCCCCATTGCTTCGAGCACTGGTTCTTAGGCTTTAGTGTGAATCAGCATCACTTGGAGGAATTGGTAAAACACAGATCACTGGACCCACTTCTGGAATTTCTGATAGATTAGTTTGGGAGCAGAGCCCAAGAATTTGCTTTTCTGTCAAGGTCCCAAGTGATGCTGATACTGTTGGATTCTGTTGGCCCAGGGACCACATCTGGTGAAGCACTGGCTTAGACAGTGCTTGAGCTGCCCACCTACCCCCAGTCCAGCTTCGCTTCTAACTACTCAGTCCCACCTGCATCCCCCACATCCTCACACTATGCTCTGCCTGGGAACTTCCTTCAGTCTCACAAGGGAGCCATGTTCTCCCACACCTCTTAGCTTATTCACATTTGCCCACTCTTGTTCCTTCTCTTCACCTGGCTAATGCTTCCTTACCTTAGATCCCAAGTTAGAAGCCTCCCTCCCGTGAACTCCCATAATGCCCTGCACTGCACTTTCCACATTATGTTGTAGATAACTGTTTGCATGTTTGTGTCCCAACTAATCTATCAGGCTTGTGGGAGCAGAAGATCACAAACAGTCACACCATTATAAATCCTCGGTCATCAGTCTCATCTGGAGTCTCACAATAATCATGCCACATTTCTTTGATCACCTCCCTCTTCCGTTCTCAATGATTATTTCAAACAGTCTTCACTTTCCTCAAATCCCTAACCTTCACACCTTCTCTAACACACTCAACAGATGGCCTTGCCTACTCCTTCACAGAGAAAATAGAAGCCACCAAACAGAAACCTCTCAACTTCCCACCACCAAACCTACAAACCCACCAGCATGTACACTCACTACATCCCCCTGACCTTCTGTTACAATAGAGGAGACGCCTGTACTTTCTAAGGCTGCATAAAGCCAATCGCTCCATCTCTACTGCAGTTTTTTCCTTCCTGCTTCCTCAAAACCCCCACCATCAACATGCCCACTTCACGTATCTTCAACTTCTTACACTCCCTGATTTTCTTCCTGCCATTTTTAAAATGTATTCAACCCTCTCCTCTATATATAACCATCCTCCTTTGGCTACATGTCACCCTGAAATTGTCATCTTATTTCTATTTGCTCTTGCTCAGCCAAATATGTCTAACTTTGTGATTTCCATTTCCTCATTTCCCATTCATCCCATAAGACATTTTTCCTCAAAAAATGCTCTTACTAAGGTTGCCAAGGACCTTTGTTTAGCTTACTCCCATGGATACTTTTCAGTTCCCATCATACTTGGCCCAGTTGACTTCCTCCTCCATTGTGAAGCCTTCTCTTCCCTTAGCTTCTGTGACATCCCAGCCTGCTTTTCTCCCTGTCTGGCCTCCTTTAAGGTCTGGTCCTCCTCTGCTTCACCTGTAAATACCAGTGTTTTGCTGCAATCCATCCTAGAACATCCTAAAGTCTTCCTGGATGAGTTTATCCATTCCCATCGATTCACTTACTCTACATGTACCAACCACACCCTTTACTGGACAGGTCTCCAACTCTCTGATGTCATATAACCAACTGCCTACTATATGTTCTTTCTTTGATGCTCTACAGGCTCCTCATACTCCCCTGAACTTATGATCTTCCAGAAAACCTGTTTCTTCTTTGTGCTTCTTATTGCAGAAATTGAATGTCAATAGCCTTGAGGACACATACTTGACATCTCCCTCTGTCTCCCATTCCATATCTCACCAAGTCCACAATTCCCGAATTCGACTAGCCTTTCTTCATTTCTTCCAACAAGTCACTATCCCCTCTCTCCTGGCTTACAACTATAGCTTCCAGTTTCCTTGTAACATCACAGGAGCCCTCCCACTTTTCCCACTTTGCTAGAAGATTCTAAAAACAAATGTCACTTCCTTGTTTAGATCCCTTAATAGCTATCCATCACCACTGGGATAATTAAACCTTGTTTTGCCCCATACCTCAGCCACACTGGCCTTCTTCAGCTCCTCTCCACCTCAGAGTCTTCATACATGCTCTTCTCTCTCCCTGGAATGCTGGCCCTCACACCCTTCTTTGCCTAGAAAATTCCCACTCATCCTTCAGGGCTCAGCTTCAGACTGTCTATGGGAAGTTTCACTGAACCTCCACTGTCACTCACCACACACTGCTTCAAGCTTACCAGTTAAACACAATCATAGCATGCTATTCTCTTCCTTCATAGCACTCTTCACAATTGTGGTTAATTAATTACTTGTGAAATTATTTCAATACTTCTCTCTCCTTGTAAGCATCATACAAGCAGAGATCAAATCTTTCTTATTCTCTACCATATCTCTACCACCATTCACAATGCCTGGCTTGTACTGAGCTGTATTTTTTCTTTGTTGAAAAAATAATGAATGATTACAGAAAATATATGCCACAATCTGAGATTCCACACTTCATGGGCTGGTTGGTTTGCTAATTGTCTACATTTTGCAATGTCCTCTATGTTTATTAGATGACAAAATAATAACTCATATTTCTTCAAAGTTTTCTGTTTGGCTGGCACTGTCCTAAGTGTATTCCATTCTCACAAATTTCCCATGAGCTAAATACTATTATTGTCTCCATTCTACAGGAAGAAACTGAGGCACAGAGACATTAGGTATCTTGCCCCAAAACACAGAACTAATAAGTAATGATCTGAGATAAAAATCCAGATAGTCTGATCTAGGCCCCACGTTCTTAAGGTAGTTATATACAGGGAGACCTCCCTGAGTGTAGGGATTTGTGCTTTATTAAGGCTGATATTATAGAGAAAGGAAGACAAAAATTTGATACGCCAGTGGTTCTCAAAATTTAATGGACATTACAATCACCTACAGAGATTGTTGAGATACAGATTACAGGATTCCATTACCAGATTCAGTAGGTGTGAGGGGTAAGACCCAAGAATTTGCATTTCTAACAAGTTTCCAGGTGGTGCTGATAAACTGGTCAAGGGTCACACTATGAGAATTACTGCAGTCCATAAAGGATTTTCACAAGATTTCTCCATTTAAAAAAGTACATAGTCCCCTTCTGCAATATGCCCTTCCATAATATATAAATAAATAAGAGAGAAAAGCTGTCCAAGAGACAATTGTTAAATGCAAACAAAATAGAGCAAGGGTAAAGTGGTGTTTCACATTCCTCATCCACTAGACTCTCCTCTCTTTCCTTCAATCTCACTGCATCAGTTGTGGTGCACCTCCTTTTGAAGAAACACAAGTATTTGCATCTAACAAAGATGAGAGTGTTACCTAGCTTATCTTCTTAATTCTCGCAACAACTCCATGAGAGCCCTATTATTATCCTCATATTAGAGGTGAAGAAACTGAGAAGTTAAAGATCACAAGATCCAAGATCACAAATCAATTGAGTACTGACTCAAATTCGGGTTGGTATGACTCCAAACTCCTTATCCTTTCCATTAATTTGGCACTGTCCTTCATATTTCCATTGGCCTTTTTAATTCTCCTAAATGCACAAAAAAGCAGAACGTAATTTCTCCCACACTCATAGAAAATGTCAACTGAAAAAACACAAATCTAAATCCATCTCTCCCTGCAAAATATGCTTTTGACTTATTTCACTTAGCATAACACTCTCCAGTTCCATCCACGTTGAAGAAAAAAAAAAAAAGGTTAGAGAGGGAGCAAGCCAAAGCATAAGAGACTCTTAAAAACTGAGAACAAACTGAGGGTTGATGCGGGGGTGGAGGGGGGGTGGGTGATGGGTATTGAGGAGGGCACCTTTTGGGATGAGCACTGGGTGTTGTATAGAAACCAATTTGACAATAAATTTCATATTAAAAAAATATATGCTTTTGATGTTTCCTTGGATTACTTCTTTGAAATTGGTTGCTATTCATTTCAAATATGTAGTGAAAAAAATCAAAATCTTAAATTATAGAATTATTATAAGTTTCTCTTTGTTTTATTTTTATTTGAGAGAGAGAGAGAGAGCATGTGGGAGAAAGGGGCAGAAAAAGATAGAATCCCAAGCAGACTCCATGCCCAGCAAGGAACCCGATATGGGGCTCGATTCTACAACCTTGGGATCATGACCTGAGCTGAAATCAAGAGTCAGATGCTCAACCAACTGAGCTACCCAGGTGCCCCTATTAGAATCTCTCTAAGAAGTATATAGCACCCCAAAATAACAATGGCCTGGTTTGTCTTTCTAGAACTACCAGAAAATACTGAATTCTATCACCTTCCTGGTGTGGCTGAAGAAGGCTTTTAGAATTCCACTGCAGTGCTGTGAGGCCATACATCCCCCAGGATTAATCACAAATATTTTATAAAGATGAAGTTTCGTTATATCTTTGTTCTTTGTATCTTGGCTTTTGTTGGCGCATTTTAATTAGGATCTGGTATCTGCAATAAACAGTAAACATAAAGAGCTTTGCAAAAATGTATTAGACTGTTTGTTTTCACACTCTAATGCATATTTGCACAATTTTACCATGAAAAAAGGAAAACATGCTAAGCTCTTGGGCTCTATCCCAAATGTCCTGGAATAGAATCCGGAAATTACTAAAAATGCAACCAAACCTCATCATATTCCAGCAATTAACCTAAGAAACGAGGGTCCATTCTCTGTATGAAAAAAACATTTTCAAGGGGAGAAGTCTGTGGAGGAGAATGCTTCTCGATAACACACGTATCGCATTCTCCAAGCCTGTTTTGAAATTTGGACTTTTTCCCTTTCATGCTAAAAGAGCTTAATAAACAAATTAGGTTGGGTAATGTTTTATTTTTCTCTTTCAGAGTGTTAAGAAAGCTTCTGTTACTAAACGAAGACAGGAAGAACTGTTAAGCATAAAACAAGGGATAAAATAATCACATGTTGCCTCATTTTTAAAAGTAGCTGGGGATTAATAATCTCCCTGCTAAAGAGTTATACACTAGAATGAATTATTATTAAAACAGCAGAATCACAGCAAGTGCTGATGACAAAGGACAGGTTGGCTGCGGGGGGGGGGGGGGAGGGGGAGGCATTTGAACATATCCTAATCAAAAAGTAGTGAAAACTTTTAAAAGTCCCCAAATGTGGCTCCTGTGTACAATTGTTATTGATAGGACAACTTGATA
This sequence comes from Panthera tigris, assembly GCF_018350195.1. Taxonomy (NCBI): domain Eukaryota; kingdom Metazoa; phylum Chordata; class Mammalia; order Carnivora; family Felidae; genus Panthera; species Panthera tigris. The sequence goes on along the minus strand of NC_056668.1, from coordinate 133,724,213 downwards.
GTGTTTGAATGCTATGCAAAATGATAAAAGTGTGAGCAATTCAGAGGCATAAAGTGATTTTTCCTTCTGGATCTATCCCTTAATATGTTTCCAAATAAAACACAGGATTAAGTAATTTATTTTGTCGCATGATTTATTTAAGGGTTGAAACACAGTAAACAGCAGATAAAAGGCATAGTCCCAGGCATCAACTTAAAAGATAAAAATCACTATATTTTATTAGAGGGAGATATATAAAAATGCCAATGGGAACTGGAAAGAATGGAAAAGTACTAGCTCATAGGTCCCAAGTCTGAGTTAGACTTAGTGTCTCTAACTCCCCTTTAGGGGAATGATATGCCTGAATTTAATTAGAAATCTGCTTTTTTAAGATTAAAGTTGTGAAAAAGTTAAAAGGTTGGATCATGCAAAAATAAAAATGACTCTGAGGATCTTAGGGAATTTGAACTGGTAAACTTAGATTTTATTTCCTGCCAACTGTTTGCACGAGGATTAAGAGATGTACAGGAATTATTAGTTTTAGATAAAAGCCAGCGTTTTATAAAGCAATTAATTTTTCATTAGTTCCACATAATTTTGGCAAAAAAATAGTTTTGTTCCAATAAAGCTATTACATTTCAAGAGGTTACTCTAAAATATAGCCATTAACTTTGCATTAATTTAACCAGATTTATAATAGGTTAAACTACAGGCAGGAAAGCAGTAATAGTTTTTTACAGAACATACTAGAATTAAAAGGAAAAAATTAAGATGAAAAATATTTTAAAAACAGGTCATAAAACTTCTAAATTTCTAAGCATGGTTATGCATTTATTTAAAAGACATTTTCCTATAATGTTTGTTAAGCAGATAAAATGAATTATATGAAGTCCACCTTAAGTTTTTGCATGGAGTTATCTTGGAACTATCAGAAATAGTTATTTTTATTATAATACATTTATTTTATGTTACAATAAATAAAGTATACTTTAAAGATTGAGAAAACAAAACTTGTTAGCACTGAGAACTTTAGCCAAAGAGCCATAAACTCCCCTTCCCAATGCTTGAACTACCTTTAATGCACCCACAAAATTCCACTCAGACTGCCCATTCACCCAGATTGCTGAATGTTTTCACCTCCAGTTTGAGCTCTTTAATTCTCACTGGACTGACAAAGAAGTCTAGGTGAGTCGGGATAACAGACCTCAAAGTCCTGACTTGGAGAATGTTTCTTGTGTGTTTACCTCCAAATAGGCTTCAATGATTATCACTCCTTCTCTACCACCATCCACCAGCCCCAGCCCAGAACCACCTCTCTCCAGCTCACTGCGAAGTTCTCCTAGTAACTCCCTCAAATCCCATACTTGTTCCCAACCCCACTCAGGTTCCATACTGTAAACAGAATATTTTTGTTAAAAATGTAATTCAGGTCATGTCACCCCTAAGTTGAAAAGCCGCTGGTTGCCCCTGCATCTTGAGAAAAATCTCATTCCTTGCCTTGGCCTACAGAGCCCATGACTTTTGTTTCTTTCCTCTGAATATCATATTCTCTTGCCGTCAGTTCAGGAACCCCATGAGGTTCCTTCAAGTGCTCTGCAAGCACTCCCACCCCCAGTCATGCACCAAGCACTAGGTGAATGCTGAATCCCTATGTTACCATCACTTTGGTTCTAAGACATTTGTTCCAACATGTTCTTGATGAGACTTTCTGTAGATCTAGTTTTCAGATTTGTTTCCTGTTTTCGTACCTCTCTTTGTCCTTTAGATTCGGCACCCGATACACTTATTCATGTAAGATCTTAACTCCCCCTCAAACACCACATACCCTCTCTGGTTCAGGGTAGGCCCAGAATCTTCTACATAAGCATCGCTCAGATGGGAAGTACACCTGCTGTTCATACCAGCCATGGTGGGCCCAGGGAAATACCACATTCTAACATTAAACTATTCTCTAATGATTGTACCTGTACTTACATTGTCTGTCCCTATAGATCATTAGGTCTTTGAGGGTAAGTAATATACTTACTTATTTAGGTCATGTTAGTAGTAGTATGCTGAGGACTTATCAGATGTCATATCCAACATGGACTGTGCTCAGGACATGGTGAGACCCTGTGATGAGCTGGTTCAGAGAGGGACATTAAGGCAGGACTGAGGAAACCAAACTAGGAGGAGGGCAGATCATTCATTCATTCAGTTACCATCCACACAGCAACTTCCATGTCCTGATAGCCATACTAAGGGATGCAGAATGAAATGAATAAAACATAGCCACTTGCTTTTTATTTCTTTTCAAATTCTTGGCATCCTAGCATAATGAACATGATGCATGCACGCACACACACACGCACACACACACACACACACACACATTTTTGTTTCTCTGTTCAGTATCATTAAGTTCACTTTAAAAAGGAAAGCAAATCATTGTGTATGTATATAGAAACCCCAAAAGATAAAATGGAAAACAATGATGAAAACTAATAATAGAACCCACTTAAGTGGTACATTACTGGAGAAATGTACAAAAATCAATAAATTCCTATACACAAATAATAAGTAAAAAATAACCAAGTAGAAATTATTCCCACTTACAATACTAATAAAAAGTATAAGATAGATTATAATAAACCTAATAAAAAATAGGTATAAAGAAAACTCTAAATTTTTGAGGCACATAAAAGTCTCGTGTAATTTAAATGGAATATAATGATCTTATATCAGAAAAGCTCAAATAAGAGGCACCTGGGTGGATCAGTCAGTTGAGTATCAGACCTCGGCTTGGGTCACGATCTCACAGTTCGTGAGTTCGAGCCCCACATTGGGCTCACTTCTGTTAGCACAGAGCCTGCTTCGGATCTTCTGTCTGTTCTCTCTCTGCCCCTCCTTTGTGTGCTCTCTCTCGCGCGCGCGCGCGCACGAAAAGAAACATACATTTAAAAGAAAAAGAAAAGTTATCAATTGGTCCCAAAATGATTTAGAAATATGAGGCAATACCAATTAAAACCTTCTAAAAGTTTTTGGAATAAGTCGTGAAAGGATAAATGGAGAAGAATACCGCCCCCCACCCTCCGCAAAATTAAAGAATAGTTGTGTTAGTTATTGTTGCATTAAAAAATCACCTCAAAATTTAGCAGCTTAAAACAGACTTTTTATTCTTTATTTCTTTTTTTTCTTTTAAAGTTTATTTATTATTTATTTTGAGAGAGAGAGAGAGAGAGAGAGAGAGAGAGAGCACAAACAGGGGAGAGGCAGAGGGAGGGAAAGAGAGAAAGAGAAAGAGAGGGAATCTCAAGCAGGCTCCGTGCTGTCAGCACAAAGCATGACACGGGGCTCAATCTCACGAACCACGACCTGAGCCAAAATCAAGAGTCAGACACTTAAACTGCTTGACTGAGCCACCCAGATGCCCCCAAAATTTTTATTATTTCAACTTCTATGAATCAGAAATCCAAGCTTGGTTTAGCTAGATGCCTCTGGCTGAAGTTCTCTCACAAGGCTGAAATCAAGGTATTAGCTGGGGCTGTGATCTCATAGAAGGATCAACGGAGGTGGGATCCACTTGGAAGCTCACACGTGTTTGTTGGCAGGATTCATTTCCTCCTGAGCTGTTACAATGAGGGCCTAAATTCCTCACTGGCTGTTGTCAGGAGACTTCCCTCAGTTCCTGGTTTCATGGCCCTCTCCAAAAAGCAGATTACAAGACAGCTAGCTTCAACATAAGTTAGAGAACAAGAAAGAGTGTATATATACATATATATATATAGGATCTTTACCTCACTCCATGACCCAAATAAGTCCCAGATGTTTAACTAGTTAAATATATACATTCGAGGAGGGTTATAAATTGATCTTCAATTCTATTAGTAGCAATTTTATTCCTTAAGCTGGGTTGGGATACACGGATATACCTTATACAATACCAAAGACTTCAGCTCACCACACATCAGGCATGGTTATAAGCACTACACCTACATTAATTTACTTAAACTTCAAAACTACCTTAAAACGAGAGTTCTGTTATTTTCCCTCATTTTAAAATACGGAAACTAAGACAATCTCACAGCTTGAAGATTCACGGCCATTGTATTAGTCATCTATCGCTACAGAGCAAACTACCCCCAAACTTAGCAGTCTTAACCAACAAACAATTCTTATCTCACACAGATTCTGAGTCAGGAATCCAGAAGCAGCTTAGGTGGCTGGTTCTGTCTCATGGTCTGTCATGATATTGCACCAACATGTCAGCTGGGGCTGCGGACATCTGACGGCTTGATGGGGCTGGATGATCCACTTCCAACCTGACTCATGTGGCTGTTGGCTTAATTAAAGCCTCCATTGGCTTCCCCACTGGCTGCTGGGAAAAGGCCTCAGTTCCTCATCACATGGAGTTGATTGAGTGTACTCATGGCATGGCAGTTAGCTTCCCACAAAGGGGAAAATCCAAGAGAAGGAGAGAGAGAAAAAAGCTTCAATGTCTTTTATGACCTGGTATCAGAAGACACACTCCATCATTTCCACAATATCTACTCATTAGAAGCAGGTGACTAAGTTTAGCCCATACCCAAGGGAAGGGGAATTAGGCTCCAGTTTATGATGAGAAGTGTCAAAGAATTTGTGGACTTATTTTAAAACCAACACACTCATGAAATCAAGCTCAGAAATTTGTGCTCTCAACCACTGCCTATACCGCCTCTCTTATATTATTCTTTATGCCAGTTTGTGTGTGTAAAATATTTCAGAATAGTTTAAAGTTTAAATATAAAAAATTAAAACCATTAAATCAATCATAGGCAAGTATTTTTAAATGTTAGGATGGGTAAAAATCTTTCCAAGCATGACATCTAAAGTAGAAGGCAAAAAAGAGAAAAAAAGAAAAAGAAGGAGATAACTACATTAAAAATAAAGATATATACATACCAAAAATCACCATAAAAAAATTAAAAGTCAAATAGAAAACTTGGGGGAAAAAATTGCACCATTATATGATAGATGAAGAGTTCCTGTCCTCAATTTCAAAGGATGCTTTAAAATCACTAAGAAAAAGATATATACATTAGTAGAATATGAAATTGACATAAATATGCAATTAAAAAAAAGAAATAGAAAATACCAATAAACACATTAAGAAAATATTCAATTTATTTGATCTTTGGTAATCAAAAAACAGCAATTAAAAATGAGATCTGTATGTTCTTTCAAGTTGGTAAAGATTGGGAAAATTACAGCATTGTCAAGACTTGGAGGGAAAGGGAATGTCATATGTCTGCAGGGTATATACATTGGTATCTGCAAAGAAGTTTTCAAAATGTACCAAAAACCTTAAAGAGTTGTGTTCCCTTTCACGTAACAACTTTACTTCTAGCAATTTATCTTAAGAATTAATTGGACAAAGATAGAGAGAGACATGCTTATCACAGCATTTTTTATTATACCAAAAAAATTTTTAAACAACTTAAATGTCCAAAAACTGAAGATTTTGTTAAATAAATGATGGTACAGCAGTGAATGATGGAATATGATGCCATTAATAACTGACATGGAGGAAACTCATGAGGTTAAATGAATAACATATTTTAAATGGCATATATAACATGATACAACTTTTAGAAGAAAAAATTTTAACCTGTATTGCATACAGCATATGTTAATAGGTTAAAATGTTATATAGAGCAAAATGTTAATAGTGTTATCTTTAGATGATATAATTTCGGATGGCTTATTTTCATCTGTTTATTCTTGTTTTTAAAATCCCGCCTGTGAGATAAACCCAAATTATAAATCCAAAGTTATTTCTTCACTGACCTGTCTTTCTACTTGCTCCCCCACTAACTGAATAAATGATAGAAAAGGCTGGAACCGGGCGCCTGGGTGGCTCAGTTGGTTAAGTGTCCGACTTCAGCTCAGGTCATGATCTCATGGTTCCTGGGTTTGAGCCGCATAGGGCTCTGTGCTGACAGCTCAGAGCCTGGAGCCTGCTTCTTTGGATTCTGTCTCCCTCTCTCTCTGCCCCTCCCCCACTCATGCTCTCTCAAAAATTAATAAACATTAAAAAAAAAAAAAGGAAAGGCTGGAACCTGATATTATCAGTTAATAATCATTAACCCCCTCACCCCAGCACAGCCTCTGTAATTTGCATAATAAAGAAATGAGTTTGAAATCCCCTGCCCAGAGATCTACATCTGCTTTCATGAACCTACTAGTGTTCTGCTTTTTAAACTAGAACGTTAGGCAACATATCCAAAACGATGACATGTTCACATTTAAAGCAAGTGATCAAAAACATGAATGTGAGTCTGTCTTACACATCTAAAGAGCTCGTGGTAGCCTTTATCAACGCAGACTATCATCTCTTAAAACTGCACTGTCGTTTGCTTCTGTGGTTTTGGAGGTGGCTGAAAGTTTAATTTTGAATATGAAAAACTTTAGATTGCATACACAGGCCTACAATTAACAACCAATCATTCACATTGAAAGGGAGCCAGGGCCAAATATATGATCCACGTATCACTCTTATGTTCTAATGGATTAATGTTTTTAATTAAATTAGCCAAATTCTGGCCAACTTTCTATCAAGGAAAACAAGTCCAAGAAAACAGATAAGCATTTTTTGACACAACAAGAGAAGTCTTACTGACTTCAATGTTTTAAAAAAGTCAAAAACAACTACAGAAATTTCATAATAATAGAACACATTTCAAAAGGCAGTTGCCAACATAAAGTCATCATTCACTTTTTTTTAAGTAGAGTATTTCTATATTCAAAACAGCAAGAAAGAATTTTCAATACTTTGTAACTTTTAAGAGGAAGAAATTGTAAATTGTTAATTGCTAAGGAAGAATAAGTGATTTTTATCTTCTTTCCTTCCTTAACTAATAAAATTCCATAAACTCCTTCATTCCTACAAGGCATCACATACCAGATCAAACCAATATAAACTTACAAAGACTTTTTGAAGTTGTATGATTCATTGACTCATTTGGGAAGATTTGGATAAATGACTTGCTAACATTTTCCTATATTGTCATTGATTATCTTTGGAAGAGAAGTATTGGCTGGTGGTACTTGTCCTTTCAGAACATTGCAAGGAAGGCTTTATCCTTTTAGAGCTATCAATTCCCACTGAGAACCAACCCCCTTGATGGTATTAAATAAATAATAAGGATAAAGCTATAACATCCAATATCTGATTCAGCACACGGCTTAATGAGTTTTAAGGTACTGTTAAGTGCTTTGAAATCTTCAGAGAGTGGAAAGGACAATATACCATATCACCCATCTGGAACATAACATCATCTTAGTAGAGATTAATATTTCAATTCTTCACTTTGTTTCGATATTTTCACTTTGATCTCTTTTGCATTGCCTACCTACATTTCATGGAGACAGCTAGGGTTTAAGATAATAGAGAAATAAGCACAAATTCTTAGGGGGCTGAGAAATATTTGGGGGTGGTGCTTTCTATCACTGGCATTTAATAAGTGCTTACTGCATTACATTGAAGAGCATAGAACTAATACTCACAAGAAGCATCTGTTACACAGTAGAAACAAGCTAAGCATCAGGAGATTAGGGTTCTTATTTCAGCTTTCTTTTCAATACCTGTGACCAACTAGCTGATCATGCACCCAGTCTGGATCTTCTGAGTCTTGTCCTCAAAACGTGATAGCTAATTGGGGCTCCTGGGTGGCTCTGTTGATTAAGCGTCAGACTTCGGCTCAGGTCATGATCTCACAGTGCGTGAGTTCAAGCCCTGCATCTGGCTCTCTGTTCTCATCACAGAGTCCACCTCAGATCCTCTGTCCCCCTCTCTCTCTGCCCCTTGGCCACTCATGCTCACTCTCTCTCTCTCTCAAAAATAAACATTAAAAACATTTTTTTAAAGTGATAGCTAATGAGACGATCTCCAGCTGCAATATTCTTTGAGCACATGATATCCAAGTTGATAAAAGACCTGTATCTGCAAATGTCTAAGTAGGGTCGCTATAATGTAGAGGTACTTCCTTAGAAATCTCCACCTAAGAATGCTCAATCCATGAGAACTCCAAGCTCATACATTGAGAAAACCAAGTTCCCTTCCAAGGAAGGTAAAACAATCACCTACCAATATCAATTCACCTTGACTGATGGCATAATTTGTTCAAAATGCTGTTACAATCAGACCAGTAATTCAGAGCTTACCCATCCGGAACCAAGGAAATTTATTTTTTATAAGTGAACATATCAAAGATTGTCATCTGCCAGCTACACCTAAATTCTTTAAGGGTTAAGACATGTTAAAAATAAAAAAAACCAAAAGGTTTTCAGTAATTATTTGGCCTAACAGCTTCTTTCCTTTTCAATATTGTCAAGAATTAATTTCACAAAACTAAGCTGGAGAGTTTTAAAAATTCTATTATGATTTTACTCCTGGTAGGTCCTACTCCCCTGAGATGAAAACGTTGATTTTTTTTTTGAGACTTTGGTACCAGACAAAGCTTTGCCTCCCCTGAGAGATGAGTACACCTCTTCCTTTCTAGTGGCTGATTTGTAATTTATCATGCCTCCCTCTTCTCAGCCTGCCAAGAAGCTTAGGTATAAGGGTTGAAACTCAATCACAGCAACCACAGCTAAGTTATAGTTACCATATTTCCCTTGTCCTTTTTTCTATATCCTGCTTTTCTATTTTATTAGCCTTGTTGCTAAGTCATTTTTTATTGCAAACTCTTGGAAAGAGGTGAAGTATAAATAAATATAAATGTAAAATGAGCATAACATATAAAAATTATAGTCTACATCCAAAGAACAACATCTTTCACCTCCCTACAAGGATATTAAAATTAAAAGTGAACTTATTTGGAAGTGAACTGCAAGATATCAGCAAAATTTAGACAAGTAAGTAATTTGTTTATTAGATGTTTGTCAAGTGTTTCAATCCATTTTGCTTTATTAATCTCTTGGGGAAAATTGAGACCTCTCAACACATAGAGTGCTCAATTAAATTAAATATTTTGTAAAAATACGTACAACTAATTTTTAAGTGAGTGTCTACCATTATTTTTTTTTCAAGTTTATTTACTTATTTTGAGAGGAGAATTATCAGGGGACAGGCAGAGAGAGGGAGGGACAGAGAATCCCAAGCAGGAGCCCAACTCGGGGCTTGATCTCACAAACCATGGGATCATGACCTGAGCCAAAATCAAGAGTTGGATGCTTAACCAACTGAACTACCCAGGCTCCCCATGAGTGTCTACCTTTAAAGTGAAAACAAAACCCTTTAGAATGAGAGGCTCTGTTTTATTTAGGGGAGTATTTGCTGCTCTAAAAAACCCAAAATGTGTAAAAACTAAAACACATTTGAAGTTTATTTTTTGCTCCTCTAAGAGACTGAGGGAGTTTTTCCTAGTTAGCAGGCAGATCTCTACGTAGAGCTTTAGGGACCTGGACTCCCTCCATCTTTGGCTTGGCCATCCCCTAGGGCATCCAGCTAGCAAAAAAGAAAGAGAGCATAAAGTGCATAAAGTGCATAAAAGAGCATAAAGTGTCTCTCTCTCACTCCTATTCCATTGGTGAAGACTGGTCAGGTAACCACATCTAGATATAAAGCAAGGGAGGGTGCAAGGTGGGGGGAAGTTAGGAAATTAGGACTAGGAAAGTTCAGGGCTACATGGTCACTTTCCAGTAATGACTCTATACAATGGAAAGGGAGCACATAAATTTTTGCGGGCAGCTTGCCCTGCCTGCTACAGGTTCATGCCTTTCCATTCTTTGTGTTTCCTTTTTCCACAATCTCTATTGTCTATGCAAAGAAAAACACTCAAACATAGAGTGGCAGTTTGGCAACATAGCTTGCTGCTTGTCAGACTAGGGTGCTGACAGAGAAGAACTGCTGGGAAAATGCAGTTGAACAGAACCAGGAAATCACACCAAATGCTGAAAAGACAAGTAGATCATGAATGGACACCTTCCTTCTAGGTTGTTGAGTCCATGAGAACCAAATAAACTAGATATTCCAGGACAGATCCAGTCTCATTTTCTTCTCATCAGTGGAGGTTCTTTGTTTAATGTGTTACAAAATACGATACCTCTGAAAGATTCCTCTTGTTAATAAATTTACAAATCACAAAATTGCCTTTGTCGAGCCATAAATCCTGAGGTTTATTCAGGAAATATGATTATCACCTGGGTTATGGGTGTAGCTCAGCCAATAAATAGCTGTGTAACTTCAGACAATCCTCTTTACCTCTATGCTCTCAGATTCTTCCCTAAAAAACAAATCAAGGGATTGAACCAAATGGTCATTTATATCCAATCAAGATCTAAGTGAAAAACTCTGCGATCTGAGTGGCACTATAAAGCTAATTCAACTTGAACATATTTTAACTTAATATATTCTAGCATCAATGATAAATGAAGCTATTGTAATAAATACATCCATTGACTGGATTTTGAACAAGTAATGGTTTGTTAAATCTAAAAATTTCCTATGATGGGGTGACTGGGTGGCTCAGTCGGTTAAGTGTCCGACTTCAGCTTAGGTCATGATCTCGTGGTTCATGAGTTCGAGCCCTGCATCAGGCTCTGTGCTGACAACTTAGATTCTGTGTCTCCCTCTCTCTCTTCCCCTCCCCCACTTGTGCTCTGTCTCTATCTCTCAAAAATAAATAAACATTAAAAAAATGTTTTAATTGCCTAGGGTGGAGGCTATTCTTTTCATATATCAGACTGCATTTAACCAAAGGCCTAACTTACTGCTATAAAATAAGTAGAGTCTACATAGGTCTTTACCTCTTTACAACTATGACATTACATTTAAATAAATCACATGAAACTTCCTGCACAACTTCTTAACCTAATTATCTAAAAAGAGAATACATGAAATTAATAAAAATGTGTTATAAAAGTAAATACCAGGGGTGCCTGGATGGCTCACTTGGTTAAGCATCCAACTTTGGCTCAGGCCATGATCTCACAGCTAGTGAGTTTGAGCCCCATGTTGGGCTCTGTGCTGACAGCTCAGAGCCTGGAACCAGCTTCAGGTTCTGTCTCCCTCTCTCTCTGCCCCTCCCGCACTCAATCTCTCTCTCTCTCTCTCTCTCTCTCTCTCTCTCTCTCACACACACACACACACACACACACACACACACACACACACATAAATATTAAAAACATTTTTTTTTTAGTAAATACCAGTCTTCCCCCACTGGGTATTTTTGGGGCCAGTTAGAACATCATTTAGTAAACAACAAAATGCCTAGCTTAGTGAACTAAAAATCATAATCTAGTTACCCAATTGGGTAACTCTGCCTTCCTTAAGCAGTGCCCTGGGCCAGGTTGCTCCTGCAGCAGGAATGTATGCCCTTTCCACCCTTTCTCCCTTGGAAAAGTCCAAGGTTGAGGACCTGTCCAACTCTCTTCTCCATGGTCTTCTGAGAACTTCATCAGAGTTCAATATTCATTGTGCCTTCCCTACAAGTAGCTTCAAAAAGTATCACTCAACATCTAACTCTCTGCTTGAAAACCAAATAGCAAATCTTTGGCTTTGGCTTAATTTGGGGTTTTTTTTTGTTTGTTTGTTTTTATATTAAATATAATTTATTGTCAAATTGGTTTCCATACAACACCTAGTGCTCCTTCCAACAGGTGCCCTCCTCAATGCCCATTACTCACTTTCCCCTCTCTCCCACACCCCATCAACCCTCAGTTTGTTCTCAGTATTTAAAAGTCTCTTATGGTTTGCCTCCTTCCCTCTCTATAACTTTTTTTCTCACTTCCACTCCCCCCTGGGCTTCTGTTAAGTTTTTCAGGATCCACATATGAGTGAAAACATATGGTATCTGTCTTTCTCTGCCTGACTTATTTCACATAAATGCCCTCCAGTTCCATCCATGTTGCTACAAATGGCCAGATTTCATTCTTTCTCATGGGGCTTTGGCTTAATTTGATTTCCAAACTCGCTAAAGACACTTGATGCAGTCCCAGAAACTGGTAGGCATCATAAAAGAGGGAAGAGTCAACTCTACCTGGGTAGAGGATCAAGGGAGGAAGGTTTAGAAAAGGTTTTATAGATAAAATAGCACTTGAGAAGGCTCTTTAAAGACATGAGGGGCAAGGAGATAGACAAGGAGATGCATAGGCTAGAGAAATAAACCAGGACCAGATCATGAAGGACCAGGTACAGGAGGCTAAAAAGTTTGAACTCCATCCTGTAGATAATGGAAAATCCCCCCCCCTTGAAGGTTTTAAGCATCAGTAATATGATAAAATTTTTCATTTTACCAAGATTGTTATTTTGGCAACAGTGTGGAGGATAAATTATGGGCCAGAATGGAAATAAGGAGCCAGTCAGGAGACAATTGTGGTAGTTATTACAATGCCAGTTTAGCACACACACTATGACAAACTTCCTAGCCAGAAATCACCACCCCCCCCACACACACACCCCAACCCTTAGGTAGGTTCACAAGCAACAGGAAATTTCACACAGACAAATGCTCCTAATCTGTACATAGATGCTTCCAGGCAGTAATGTTAGCTCAAGTTGTATTTATGAAATGCGTAGAGCTAGATGAGAATGCTTTCCTTTTTATTGATTACTCTCAATTACACATTACCTGTGATAGTCCTTTGCCAGATATGCTTTATGATTTAGATCAGCACTTCACTATCTGTGGGAAAGGACCAGGTTTTGTGTTTTCTTTTTCCAATTTGTTGCAGACTGACACTTTTGTCAAATACGATAATGGGAAATTACTAGGAAAATGAAATGAAAAAGCAAAGAACACAAAATGCAAGCCCTTTTTCTAATTATATTGAACAAACATAAAATAATTCTGTCAAATTGCTATCAGAGTTTCTAAACGTTTACTCCCAGTTTCTGCCACAGACCAGTAAGAGTTTGCAGACTGGCACAAGTCCACAGACCACGCTATAAGTAGCCCTGGTCCAGATGGGCATAGCAAGAGGTATGGAAGCACAGGAAAATTGATAACCTCCAAGAGCATCACAGACCCCCTCTTGTTTAACCTCCCTGAAGAGACTGAATAATGAGAGCACTAAAACTATCAGACAGAAGTGGTCAGACACAAAGTCCACATTTGTATCATGAAACAATTTAAACAAAGTAGCATTTTTATTAGATTTGGGTCGTTGGGGGTGTTTCCCTCCTACACAACTTTGCTTTAAGCAACCACTGAGACCAATATTTAAACATGTTAGCGCTGATGAGCAATGCCAGAAAAAATATAATCAAACAAAGTGACTAAATTAATAATTTATACACTAACAACTATGTGAAAATATAAGGCATGAGGAATTCAATTAGAAAAAAATGTAATCCAAATTAGAGTGCGTCTCAATTAAATTAGATTCCCCAACAGTGCTGTAAGTTTAGTTAAAGCCCATAGCACTACAATGACCTTAACATCACTAATGGCAACTTGACTTAGAGCGTATGTGGTATATTTGAACCACTTTATAAATACTTATGTGGATGCTTTGCTTCAGCTTAAGTGGTAATAAGACTCTTCTCAGACTTCTCTTTATAGTGTAATAATAATAGTTATTTATTGAACATGGTTATGCTTCAGAGACATTATCTCTTTAAATATACCCCAATAACCCTGTAAGATAAGTATTATATTCTCTCATTTTAAAGATGAGAAAATTGAGGTTCAGAGCGGTAAGTACCTTATGAAAGGTATACAGTTGTTAAGAGCGGAGGCCAAGTTGAAACCATATCTCCCTGATGCCAAAGCCTATCCTTCTAGCCTTCTAGCTACACTCTGCCTGGATCATCAGCTTCAGTGGTGACCCAGAGGCTGTAGACTGCCTGGATGGAGTTGTTTTATCAGCTTTGAAAGGGAGGGAGATATGCTAGTCCTTGACCCTCACTAAGTAGTAAAAACCCTAACAAGGTACCACCATCCAGGGCAGCCCTATCTGTGAAACTGACAGTCTTTCTTTTAACTTTTTATTTTGTAATAACTGTACACTGATTAAAAAGTTTCAAAAGCAGTACTGAGGATTCCTATATGTCCTTTATCCATTTCCCCTAATGCTAACATCTTACATAACCAAAGTACCATTAATAAATCAGGAAATTGGGGCACCTGGGTGGCTCAGTTGGTTGAGCCTCCAACTCTTGATTTCTTGCACTGACAGTGCAAAGCCTGCTTGGGATTCTCTCTCTCCCTCTCTCTCTACTCCTCCCCAACTCATACATGCTCGCTCTCGCTCTCTCTCTCTCTCTCAAAATAAATATAAAATAAAATAATAAAATCAGGAAATTAATATTGTTATGGTAGTCTTAATTAAGCTACAAACCTCATTTGAATTTTGGAAGCTTTCCCATCAGTGCCATGTTTCCTGTCCCAGATCCCTGCATTTAGTTTTTCTCTCTCCTTAGTGTCTCTCAACCTATGACACCCCATCAGTCTTTCTTAGTCTTTTATAACCTTGACATTTTTGAAGAATATTGTCAGTTATCCTATAGAATATCCCTCCATTTAGATTTGCTGGATGTTTTGTCATGATTAACTTAAAGTTATGGATTTGGAGGAAGAACACCACAGGGGTTATATGCCCTTCCCAGTGTATTGTGTCAGAGGATGCATGTGGTCCGTAGGTCTTATTATTAGTGTTATTAACCTTTATCACTCCATTAAGGTGTTATCTATCAGGTGTCTCTACTGTAAAGTTACTATTTTTTCACTTTGCAATTAATAAATATTTATTTGGGGGGAAATGTTTTGAGATCATCCTGCCAGGCTTTTTAATGTCGACATGATAGGTTGCTTGTTAATTTTGGCATTTATGACACTGACTTCAGAGTCACTCTTTTATGTGACTGTTGAGAAGAAGAAGGCTGGGGTGGATGATAAGAGCACAACCTACTCATTACTGAGAAGGAAAACAGCCTCTAGGGGCCTGGATGAGGAGTAGAGAGGCAAAGTGAGAATGGTTAACAGAGAAAAATAAAGCCCTAGAAAACCCTAAGGAGAGACTACAAATTGTCTTGCACCCCATTTTTCAATATCCCCTTATTCAGTAGTAATTTAATCTCCACTCATGCTCAAGTTTTAGGAAGACTAGTGGTCTTCCAGCTTGACACTATATTTTCCAGCTAGATGTGGCCCTGGGACTAAGTTCTCAACAATGCCATGTGAGCCGAAAAGTGCTAGATGCACATCATCTAAGACATTTCTTGCCTTCTTTCCTCCTTCTATGACCCTAGAACAGGACCTCCTGCTCATTTTGTATCACAGACCAGTTTGGCATGCTGGTGAATCCCCTGAGACCTTAATAGAATGATGTTTTAAATGCATAAAGATACAAAGGGTTATAAAGGAAACCAATCATAATGAAATACAGTTGTAAAATATTTTTACTGTTTCGTTATTTTTTTTTTAATTTTGGAGAGAGAGCACATGCAAGAGGGGGAGAGGGACCGAGGGAGAGAGAGAGAACCTTAAGCAGGCTCCATGATCAGCACGGAGCCTGATGCAGGGCTCGATCCCACAACCCTGGGATCATGACCTGAGCTGAAATCAAGAGTCAGACGCTCAACCAACTGAGCCACCCAGGTGCCCCTGTAAAATATTTTTTTTTAATTTTTTTTTCAACGTTTTTTATTTATTTTTGGGACAGAGAGAGACAGAGCATGAATGGGGGAGGGGCAGAGAGAGAGGGAGACACAGAATCGGAAACAGGCTCCAGGCTCCGAGCCATCAGCCCAGAGCCCGACGCGGGGCTCGAACTCACGGACCGCAAGATCGTGACCTGGCTGAAGTCGGACGCTTAACCGACTGCGCCACCCAGGCGCCCCTGTAAAATATTTTTAAATAAATGTATGATATATTACTCTATGTACTTCTTTATTGACATATTACATAAAAATATTTAACAAGGGGTCTAATGACTAACCTAGTTTCCAAGTGGTAAATATAAATGGTAGTTTGAGAGAACTGTAGTAACTATAAGGTGATATGAAAATACCTGTGACTTCTATTGGTGACAGAGTCACTAGGCCTGCTAACAGTACTATGGTTTATTGCCTATAATTGTTAGATATGCTACATTTCTATTAGAGGTTTTCCTACTCAAGTTCATAAACATCCTGAATCCCATCCATAGTCCTCAGAATAGAGAATATTGGAGCAACAAGATAGAAAAAATCTTAGAACCACCTGTTTCCCCTAGACTCCCTCCTTATTGACCTCTGGACTATTACTCAAAAAGAGAGAAATTTCTCTATTGTTTGAACCACTTTGTCATGCCTTTCCTATCTAAGTCTCCTAGTTACAATAGTTAAGCTGTACTCCAACTCAGCGGTTCTCAACCTTTTTAATCTTTAGACCCCATTACAATCTTGAAAATTATTGACAACCTCAAACATCTTTTATATGGATTATATATATCAATATTTACCACATTAGAAATTAAAACTGAGAACTTTTTATTTTTATTCATTAAAAAATAACAATAATAAACCCATTACGTGTTAACATAAATAACACTTTTATGAAAACTAATTGTATTTCCCCCCCAAACAAAAATTAGGGAAAAGAATAGGCATTGTTTTACATTTGTGAAAATCTCTTTAGTGTTTGGCTTAATGGAAGACATCTGGGTTTTCATATCCTCTTCTGCATTCACTATGTTTTGTTTTGTTACTTTGGTTGAAGTAAATGAAGAAAATCAATCCTCACATAGATATGGAAAAGGGAGTATTTTAAATAGCCATTTCAGATAACTGTGGGTCTCCTTTTTTGATATTATTCAAAAACTTGACAAGTAGTGCTTACGTTGGTTGCACTAACGTGGAATCTGAAACCACATCACTGAACTTTTACACTGTCACATTAAAATCCTTTAGTCTATAGTTTATATGGCTCTCTTACCCTCGCAAGATTTTGTAACACCATGGGAGCACCTGAGTGGCTCAGCTGGTTAAGCATCCGACTCCTGGTTTCGGCTCAGGTAATGATCTCATGGTTTCGTGAGTTCAAGCCCCACATCAGGCTCTGCACTGGCAGCATGGAGTCTGCTTGGGATGCTCTGTCTCCTTCTCTCTCTCCCCACCCCACCCCCCACTCACTCTGTCTCTCTCAATATAAGTAAACTTCAAATTTAGAGATTTTGTAACATCACGAATTGGTCATTTTGAATACATTGGTTTGCTGAGTTCTGCAGCTCTTCTAAATGTTGACACGTTTCATTATACAATATCAAAAAATCACATTGGTTAACATTACCATGGATCTCATCAAAAAAAAAGTTTTTAAGAATTGAGAAGCTGTCGAGCTCGTGGTGGTGGATACAAGTCTTCCAAAATTATAATTTTCACTTGAAAGCTCAAATGTCATCATTGGCAACACATACTGTCAGTTGTTTTCCTTGAAGTGACAGGCTTACTTTCTTCATTTTTGAGGAAATGTCTGCCAAACACCATAGCTTGTCTATCAGTCGTTCTCTCAAGTAAAAATGGTTTTCTGCGAAAAAGGGGCTAATTCATCTCACGGCTCAAACAACCACACACGCCCTTTTCCTTGAGACAACCACACGCAGCAGCCGTGCCTTATGTACACTTCTCATTCCGTCACCCAGAGTGTTGCAAAAACATACCCATGGGTCAAAATCTGATAAAATTTGATTTAACGTTGTTAATAAATCTAATAAAACTTCTACTTCCTTATCAAGGAAATTCTCAAATGAAACTTTTTTTATATATGTGATGCAAGTGTATGGCCGTGAAGAATACCATCACTGCTGATATTTTGGTATCACGGCTTTGATTTGTGCTGAGACGCCAGCAATTTTGCCTGTCTTCGCTTTTGCACCATCGGTGGGATTGTCAATACAAGCCGGTGAAAAGCCCACATAAAATCTTAGTGTTATTATGAAAATAGTCTGACCTGTGGAATGCCTGAAAGAGTCTGGGGCCCACGAGGACAAAGGAACCTGACTTTGAGAATCGTTCTAACTAATACAACTTCCAGGCTCTAAAGCAGGCAATAGATTGGATGGGGGTTGCTCCAGGAAAAGGGACATAGAGCAACAAGAAATGAGTCAGTGTGAAGTTTAATGCTCTAAACCGTGACCCTAGCCAGGCCAGTCCCTAGGAAACTAGGGACCTTGATTCTGCAGGCTGCCCCTGGGTCTCATTAACTTCCCTGACTACTCCCGTCAAGGTTTTACCTAGACAGTAATGGCTCTCAGATTCATAGTATGGAGATATGGCCCTCATTTTTCTTTTGTTTTATCCATGTAGCATTACCCCTACACTCCACTTATTTTCTAACTATCTGTTTCCTGAAACTGCTCTCAACTCCACCTCTGTCCAGTTGTTTTGTAGTGGGATGAGTAAGGTTATAGTACGACCCAGCTCTCAGGACACAGCTAATCAGGGCAGGGGAGGGCCCGACACCAGGTGTGCCCATAGGCCTTTGCTGAAATTTTTAACCTTGGGATTGAAAATTGGGCATTCTTTCTCCAGATGGCTGAAGCAGTGAGATAGAAACCAGGGATTCTCAAATTTAGCATACAATAGAATCCTGTAAACCAGACTGCTGGGCCCCACCCCAGATTCTGATTCTGTAGGTCTGGAGAGGGGCCTGAAATTTCAGAGTTTTAGTGAGTTCCCAGGTGAGGCTAATGTTCCTGGTCTGGAGACAATACTTTGAAATTGATGTAAAGTTCCAGAACTATGAGGGTTTAAGATCATGCCTCTCATCATACAACTAAAGAGGCTGGGGGTGGGGGGAATCTGTCTAGAGAGATAGAGAGAGAGAAAGAGTCATAAAGAGAGAGATGGAGAGAAAGAGAGGGAGCGCTCACCTGAAATACAAAGGTGATTTTCACAGAGACTATCCCTGAAGTTCTATTTGGATCCATAAACCATGGCATGGAAATAGAATGGATGCCATGAAGCCTCTTACAGACGCCTGGAGCTTTAGACAAGATCTGCATCAAAGCTGCTAGATAGTGAAGAAGACCCCCAAACACCAACAGTATTCTCCACTGTAGCTCAGGAGGTAGCATAATGGATGGAAAAGTATGCTCTGGGTGAGAATGCACTGGTTTAAATCTGGCCCTGCTACTTGCTGGCTATGCAATCATGAGCCATTACTGAAGCTTGCTAAGCTTATCTATCAGTGAGTATGACAACAGGACTACCTCATAATGTCCCTGTGAAAACAAACCTAGATATGCAGGGAAGCTTGGAACAACTTCTGGCACATGGTAAACACTAGGTAAACATTGATTATGGTTATTACTAATTCTTGTTTCTAATCTGTTCTCATTGTGATCCTGTATCTATAGAAGCAAATGCATGGACCCTGGTCTGTCTCCAGTCTCTGTCCTCTGAATTTGCCTCTTATGCTTGATCTCTGCAGGCTTTATCTCATGCACAGCACCTCACCCCAGGTCTAGCTCTAAGGGATCTGGCTGATAGTTTCACTAGGAGATAGTTCAGGCCTCCAAGCCATCATGGTTGTAATTCTATCAAAGACTGAGAGTCTTCAAGGGACTGTCTTGGCCCCAATCATCTGGGCAAGATTTCCAAGGCAAAACAAGGCCTGAGAAGGTGGATTTTAGCAAGCTGGTAACAAGAGTCAGCTTACCTGTGCTGAGATACCAAGATAATGGAAGTAAGACAAGGGGGGGAAGAATTCAGATCCTAGATTCAGGTGTTATTGTGGCTTCTTATGCAAAGTCCATGCCTCCAGGTACAGGCATCTGGGATCAGGTAAAGAATCTGATAAGGGGTAGACCCCACTCCTGTCAGCGATAACACCAACAGTGCCAAACTTTGAAAATCAATCATGGTCTTCCATTTCTTGTATTTTTTAGCTTGGTCGGCCCTGTGTCCTAAAAACCCCAGGACAGCTGCCTACTACAGGGCCAACCTCTATAGGAAGCCAACCCTGACTTTCTAAGAAGGGACAATGCAGAAAAACTGTTAACACAAATTCTATACCCTGTGAATACTTTCATCCATTTCTCTCCTCTTTTGTCACTCTCAGAAATTCTCTCTCATACCCTTATATGCTTCTATGGCCCTGTTCTTCCCCCAGTTCATCTGGCTTTCCCTACTACCTTGGTAGGCAATATCTCTATGACACATGTTTAGTGTTTTAAGCCACTAATTGAGGTAATTCACTATGCAACATGACACTGAGGTAGGCACTACCCCAGTGGTCAAGATGAGAGATGGTATCTCTTGCCCTCAAGAAACTTACAGACTACTTATGCCCTAGTCTTTCCTTCACAATCATCAAAACATTGGCACCTGATCACTGTCTACTATTCCAGACTAAATCTTACATTTTCCAATAAATATCTATGGGGAGTATCATTCAATACCCCTGCCTCACAGCTCCTGAACCTCTTCAGACCCTATAATCTGCATCTTCTCTATTTCAGCAACTCCACTCCTGTGATCATGCTGTGATCTTGTCTTCACCTATATCCGGACCAACTGTAAAAAGTTTAACTCTAATATACAACTTTTTTTTTCCCCACAATGACTAGTTTTCCTCTCTTGGTTATTTCTCTACTCTTAGACCTGCTCTGACCTCCTTAAGAGATCCAGGTCCAAGGAGCTCTCCTGTTCCTTCCCAATCTATCAACCCCTTCCTAATTTTATTCCCTTCTTTACCCAGGTTAGATCCCATAGTCTATCACATAAACGCCTTTTCTGCCATGTAACCTTTCCTTTTTTGTCCCCAGACTTGGACATTTTCCACATCTATTGGTGCCCCACTCACCCTCCTCAGCATTCACCTGTATCTCCCCAAAGATTGCCTACAATGAATACCTGCACCTCCATCTCTGAAGACTTTTTCCTGGCTATGGAGAGACTCAGCCAGAGTATACAGGGCAAGTCAGAAGTGCTAAAGAGTTAATGACTCTGGAAGCAACTCTCAACTAATGGTGGGTGAGGAGATACAGAAACACCATGTTTGGCAGCCACAGCTGATCCTTACCATTGACCAGATGACCTACTTGTGATGGTCATCTTTGCCTCTCATTTCTGTGGCCAGCCCAAGGAATGTCCTCACTCACCCTCAGTGCATCTTTTTCTGCTTGACAGATGAAGTGGGGAAAATCTCGGAGGAATGTCATTAAATTCCTTTCCCATGCTCCTCCCCTGCCTTAAAAAAAAGAGAGAGAGAGAGAGAAGAAAAATTCTCCCTTGCTTCTTTCTCTCACTCATTTCCAGGAAAATTTGTCCCTTCTATCTGCAGCTAATCTTTCACCAGGACTCTGGATCCCACCACCCCCTGCCTTCATTACTAAAGGTCTCAAATCGCCCCTGAACTGACACATGTGATGAAAACATCTCAACTGTCATTGTAATTTACCTCCTGGCAGCACCTGCTGTGGTTGACCGCTTCTGAAACTATTTCTTCCTAAATGTCTGTGACATTACTGTCTTGCAGTTTTCATTCTGCATCTCTGATCACCCCCTGTGTTCCTACTAATCAGACACCTCTTAAATGTCTCTCCACCTACTTCCATCCTCATGGCCTGTACCATCATCTCAAACCAAGGTCACTAGGTGATTCTTCTACTGGCCTCCTCTGCCCCACCTCACTCTCCAGCCCAAATCTATTCTCTAGACCATAGCCAGGGTATTCTCTCTTTTATCAGGTCATTGCCCAGTTTAAAATCTATCAGTGACTCCTCATCAGTTGGGCCTGATGGATGTCAAGATTAGCAGAAGAGATAGGAGTTGTTAAAGCTGGTACCCTCCCTCCCCCCTGCTCTGCCTTGAACACGTGTGAGGTTTTTCCACTGGGGAACTGCTATATCTCTCTTGGAAAAATCTCACCACAGTTGTGCTTGAATACCAGGACTTTTAAACAAGCCCATCTGACTTCCTAACCCAGCAACAAGTGTGGAACACTGCATATGTTGAATCATCCTTTAGTCTTGATCTCTCGCTCACTTGTAAGCCCTAAGCCCTGCACATCAGCTGCAACTTTCTGAAACCACTACCCCCAGATTGATATTGATTGACAACAATTGATACTACAGTTGTTAAACATTAATTAGGCTCCATGCTCAACGTGGAGCTTGAACTCACAACCCTGAGATTAAGAGTCACATGCTCTACCCACTGAGCCAGTCATGTACCCCTCAATGCTCATGTCTTTTAAGTCTGCAAGAGGAATCATATGCTACACACAAAAGTAAATTCGAAAATAAATAAAAGTTCATATTTTTCCTTTGATTTTGACCACAAAGAATTTCAAAATTAAATCTGTGTTTTAACTCCATAGGCATCCAAAATCCCTTTCTGTGGTATCTACAAAACTTTGTCCTTACTTTCAATTTATGTCTTGATCTTAAAGTCTTATTTGGATTTTCTCCCTGATATGTTAGTTTTCTATTGCTGCATACCAAATTACCACAAATTTAGTAGCTTAAAACAACATATATTTATCATCTCTACTTCTGTAGGTCAAGAGTTGGGCAGAGCTTAGCTAGTTCTGTTCAGGGTCTCACAAAGCTGCAAGATAGGTTATGACTGGACTGTATTCCTTTACGGAGCTCAAGATCACATAGTTGTTGGCAGAATTTAGTTTTGTGCAGATGCAGGACTGAGGTTGCCACTGTATTGCTGGCTGTCAATCAGGGGCCATCTCAGCTCCATGGAGGTTCCTCTTAATTCCTTGCCACATGGTCCTCTCAGACCCTCTTACACCATGGCCGCTTATTTCTTTAAAAGCCAAAAGAGAGCTTCCCCAGTCTGCAAAGACAGTCTTAGAAAATGTCCCATAACCATGGAAATGGCTATGCTATCACTTCTGCCATATAAAATAACATAATCAAGGGAATAACTATCCCATTATAGCCACAGATCCTACTCATACTCAATATAATGGGAATGTACTCCAAGGGGCAAGAATCTGATGGGCCATTTAGAATTTGGCAAGCCACATCTAATCTTAAATTTTTATTTATTATGTAAGAATTTTTTTTTGCATAACTCTATGTTATTCTGAAATGTATCTAAAAATTGGGGGGAAGCAAGTTATATAGAATCTTAAGAGAACATCTCACATTGTATGGTCGATTGATTCTAAAAATGGCCCAACTCAATTGTTCCCTTCCCTGTACCCATACCTGATGCAATGTGACACTGAAGCTCATCCCAGAGATTTTGAGACTGTCGTGTCTTGCTTTGGCCAACAGAATGCAGCTAAAGTAACAGTATAAGAATATGGAGCCTAAACTTGAAGAGTAACTGCATGTATTTGTTCTGTCTTGAAACCATACCATTGCCATGGTAACAAGCCCAGAACTGCCTGCTAAAGAATCACATAAGCTGTGGAGCAAAGATAAGCTCCCATCTTGGTGAGTCCTAGACCAGCTGGCCCCTAGCTGAGCTACCAACTGACCATAGACCTATGAGTGAGTTACTCAAAACTAGCCAAGCCTGTTCCAGATTAGCAGAACTTCCCTGTCAATCCATAAACTCATAAGAAATAGCACAGGATTGTCATTTTAAGCTACTAAAATTTGAAGTTGTTTGTTATACAGCAATAGCTAACTGATGTATGTGGGGAAAGGCAACATACAAAGGACTTGGCTGTGTAGTGGAAGTAAAGTATCCTAAAAAGGCATAATTCATTCACAGTACCCTCAAATTTCTGTGTTTCATATAAGAAATCACTACTGCTGATGATGGGATGTTTTCAGTCTGTGTGTCTAAGTAATCTTCATTCAAAAGACTGATGTGTGACCTGCAGTTCTTTCTACAATGAATAGAGCAATAAAGAGATAGAGAAATCAAATAGCAAAAAAAAGAATTCTGCTGTGCTGTTCTAGACACAGCTGCCCTAATAGAGAAATGTGCAGTTTCTACTTTCCTTGCAGTTTTTCGGTTCAGAATTACTTTAAAATAAATCCCAATGAAAGCAGTAATCAATTATGTTGAGAAGAAAACAAAGTTTGATCTGAAAATACTAACAGAATCTAACATTTTAGAAATAAATTACTGTGTCATGTCCTGTGGCAACATTGTATCAAATTGCTTAAAGATAAATTGTACCATCAACTCCTGGGTGTCTGCATGTGGATTATCTTTTTTTGTAGATTATCAAGGGCAAACATTTAATTTCAGGTTTTTATCCCTCTTCTCCTCAGTGTATTCTCTACACATTTCTGAATACCATCAGTCATAGCAAGGTAAGGGGACAGAAGTTTAGTGAAATATAATGATAATTCACTTATATTGCATTCTACAAGAACAAGGTGTTCAATATAAGTAAATTTCCAAGATAGCCTAAAAGTTATCCAAGTACCCTTGTTTTTTAAAAACTTGTAACCATTCTGGGGCACCTGTGTGGCTAGGTTGGCTAAGCATCCGACTTCAGCTCAGGTCATGATCTCCTGGCTCATGAGTTCAAGCCCCGCGTTGGGCTCTGTGCTGACAGCTCAGAGCCTAGAGCCTACTTTGGATTCTGTGTCTCCCTCTATCTCTCTACCCCTCCCCCAGCCATGCTCTGTCTCTCAAAAATAAAAAAAAAAAATGTTAAAAAAAATTAAAAACCTTTAACCATTCTGATATAAATTTTTCTTTTTTTCTTTTTATTTTTTTAATGTTTATTCAGTTCTGTGAGAAAGGGAGACAGAGACAGAGCATGAGTGGGGGAGGGGTAAAGCAAGGGAGACACACAATCTGAAGCAGGTTCCAGGCTCTGACCTATCAGCACAGAGCCTGACGTGGGGGATGAACTCACAAACCACGAGATCATGACCTGAGCCAAAGCTGGTCGCTCAAACAACTGAGCCACCCAGGTGCCCCTCTGATATAAATTTTTCTAAAGCATATTTTACATTTTCCTTCCTTATGAAACAGAATGTGCTTTACTCCTTAAACCTTTATTGTACAAGTTACTCTAGTAGATGATAAAAGGAGGCAAAGGTGAATCACAGGAGAGTCCAACCTCAAGTGGCTTACAACTGAAGGAAAGAGAGTGGATACTAAGACCTGTGCATAGATTATTCTAATGGTGAGGTCATGAGAATGGTAAAGAAAAGTGAGATATAAATTTTAAAAAATATATTGAATGTATTTAGTGACAAGAGATAAGGTTTTGTGGAGTTGGATCTGAGAACAAGAGAGCTGGGACCAGGTGCAAAGTACTAAAAACTCAGCAATCAAGATATTTAATAGTTTCATGTATAATTTTTAAAAGTCAAAATCAATGCAAAAATATCTATAATGAACAAAATGCTGAAATATTAAAGAAAGACTGGGTTGGTAGCAGTACCATGCAAAGCCATATTGGAGTCTGAGGCCACAGGAAAAATCAATAGAGGACTATTTGAGTTGGTGTCTGTTTAGATGGAACCTAAAACGTGTTACCAACCTTTAAGTTGTAAGTCAGAATATTGGGTCAGAACTGTACTGCTCTAATAACAACATAAACGTGTTTTTCTCTACAGTTTCTGCTTAAGACAGCTCTTGAGGCAGCCTGGGGCATCTATCTGCATTGGAGGGGATTAGGATTGTTAAACAGGAATGCAAAGAAAAAGAAAGCTATAGCTTTCAGCTATAAGTAACTTGGATAATAGAATTTTAAATACGCAGCTAGACTTAAAAGTTAGGCCTTGTCAACAGAATAGGAATTTCTAAGTTCCCTTATCTCTACACTTTTAACTTATCAAGAGAGAAGCTGACTCTGTATAAAGTCTCAGAGTGTTTTCCATAGTGAAGACAAGTATCCTTCCACATTTGGCCAAGGCCATGGGAAAAGAGGATGCCCTAGGTAATGAGGATATTATATATGGGAAATGAAAAGCCCAATACTTGCTGCTTCTCATACAAAGGGAGAAATACAAGAGGAAGAAGATGATCTCTTCTGGAAATGGCGTGTTTGAGAGTTGAAGGAAATGAAGACCAGAGGGGATTTTTCCAAATGCAATTTTAAGGCATGGGAAAACACTGCCTCACAGGGTTCCCTGACTCCGGCTTCAGATACAGCCCCATTAAAGTCAAACAAGAACAAGATTAGGCGGAGTGAGAGCCAGGGTTAATTTTTTCTGAGTCTAACTAAGGTATGGATAGAACTTGAAAGTTCTTCCATGCCCCCAAGAGGAGACGGAAAAGAAACTGAGATGAGAGTCAAAGGGCTTTCTGGAAATGACCATGGCAAAGGACAAGGTCACCACATGGCAGAAACCATGTGGTAAAGTGCCTAAACCATGACCAGGGGAGGGTGTGCCAACTTGAACCATGGCAAGGCCAAATAAATAAGTATGCTTGTAGGTGCACAGGTTATACAGTGGATGGTCACATGTGGGAGATTTCCAGGTCCTAAGTATTTCCTAGACTTTCAGTTACACAAGCTACCCTTTTATCAGTTTGTGTGATTTAGTCTCTTCTCTTGGCCTACCATGTAGACAAATGACAATTCTACAGAGATCAGATGAGCCAGAAGACACGATGAGGTGGATACTGTCAGTGCTGTACCCAGACCCTCTTGGATCCCTTTACAGGTTCTGTGTGCACCAACACCACCCCCCGCCCCCCAACACACACACATGTGCTTTTGCTTCCAATGCCTATACCTGAGACTCTTCTTTGGAGGTACACAATTAGGCTACCAAAGCAGCTTTATGCACCTGTCCCCTAGAGCTAGAAGTGTCATGGGAGTAGACCTTAGGCAATGATTGATGAGGGAGAGGGTTATGTGAAGGGAATAGGAAAGTCCAATCTTTCACTTCAGGTCCTTAAAATGGAACTGCTGTGAGAAGTAATTTAAGACTACAGAGTACCCCTGCAGGATCAGGTTGAAGTTACCATCCACCTGCTTTTGCCTGAAATTGCACCCTTATTTGGTGGGCTCCTCCTTCTCCTCTTTTAATGGTTTCTCCTGTTTATTATAGTTGCTCTCTTGCTTTTTGAGTTTCCTGAGATAAATGCTTAATTAATTTATTTTTGTCCTTTTCAGTATAACATTTAAGTCTATGAATTTTCCTCTCAGTGCAGTTTTGATGTAACGTTGTGAATTTCGATATAATGTTAATGTAATAGTCATGTATTTCTAAATATTTTGTAATGACTGGCTTGATTTTCCTCTTTGATCTGAAAGATAAAATGGAAGACTGTCTTATCATGTGTTTAAATTTCTACTTGGTTAAATAGAAATAAATGTCCACATAAAAACCTGTACATGAGGGGCGCCTGGGTGGCTTGGTTGGTTAAGCGTCCGACTTCGGCTCAGGTCATGATCTCACCGTCCGTGAGTTCGAGCCCCGTGTCGGGCTCTGGGCTGACGGCTCACAGCCTGGAGCCTGCTTCAGATTCTGTGTCTCCCTCTCTCTCTGTCCCTCCCCTGTCCATGCTCTGTCTCTCTCTGTCTCAAAAATAAATAAACGTTAAAAAAAAATTTTTTTTAATAAAATAAATAAATAAATAAATAAAAACCTGTACATGAATGTTCATAGCAGCATTATTCATAATAGCCAGAAACCAGAAACAACCCAAATGTTCATCAACTGATGAATGGATAAATGAAATGTATTATATGTATATAATAAAATATCATTTAGCAATGAAAAAGAATGACCTACTAATACATGCTGTAATATGGATGAACCTTGAAAACAATTCCCATAAGTGAAAGATATCTGTCACAAATGACTGCATGTTGTAGGATGATCAAATGGGGCAAATCCATAGAGACATAAAGTAGATGAGTGGTTGCCAGGACTGGGGGAAGGAGAGAATGGGGAGTGACTGCTAATAGGTATAGGGTTTCTTTTGGGGGTGATGAAAATGTTATGAGATTAAATAATGATAACGGTTAAACAACACTGAATACTAAAGACCACTGAATTGTACATGTTAAAAGTAAATTTTATGTTTTTTTGAATTATATGCCAACAAAGTTATTATTTTAAAGATACTGTTGTAGCACAAAATGTTAAAAAAAATTGGATGCTCCTATATCCGTATACTATATCCATATATCCTATATCCATAAGTTGCTTGTTTCTATATCCATATCCAGAAAAAATATATAGATAAAATTTTTTAAATATAGCATCCATACATGAAAGTATACAAAGAGGTGTACATCTTGATAAATTTTCTAATGATGAACACAGCAGTGAATGACTACCTAGATTATATAAAGGACTTTTCTATCACCAGCACCTTAGAGGCCCCCTGATTACTCCCTCCAGAGACTACTTGGGAGAATCCTCATCTCAAAGTCTGCTTCTGAGAAGCCCAACATAAGACAGTGTGGACTCAAGGATCCTTTGTTTTTGCCCTGATCCAAACATCCAGAAGCCATTCTTGGGAGAAGAGAGGAAGAAAAAGAAAATACAAGAGTCTAAGCTTTTACCAGAAGGAACTATAATTAGAAGTTATACTCTGTGGGGGTGCCTGAGTGGCTCAATCAGTTGAGTGTCCAACTCTTGGTTTCAGCTGGGGTCATGGTCTCTCATTTTGTGGGTTCAAGCCCTGCATTGGGCTCCATGCTGACAGTGCAGAGCCTGCTTGGGATTCTCTCTCTCTTCCCCTCCCCCACTCACTCTCTCTGTCTCTCTCGAAATGAATAAACTTTAAAAAAAGAAGTTATACTTTGTGTGTGTGTGTGTGTGTGTGTGTGTGTGTGTGTTGTGACATGATTTTTTTTCTTCAAATTTTTATTTAAATTCTAGTTAATTAACATGCAGGGCAATATTGGTTTCAGGAGTAGGATTTAGTGTTCATCACTTACATACAACACCCAGTACTCATCATAACAAGTGCCCTCCTACTACCCATAATCCATCTAGCCCATCTTCCACTCACCTCCCTCTGTCAACCCTCAGTTTGCTGTCTATCGTTAGTGGTCTCTTGTGGTTTCTTTCCCTTTCCCCTTTCCCCCCCTCCCATATGTTCATCTATTTTGTTTCTTAAATTCCACACGTGAGTGAAATCATATGCTATTTGTCTTTCTCTGACTGACTTATTCTGCTTAGTAAAATGTACTCTAGCTCCATCCACGTCATTGCAAATGGTAAGATTTCATTCTTTTGATGGCTGAGCAATATTCCATTATATAGATAGATATAGATATACAGATATACCACATTAAGGTTTTTTTTTCATGTTTATTTATTTTGAGAGAGAGAGAGAATGCACGAGTGTGTGCACATGAGTGTGCGAGCAGGGGAGGGGAAGAGAGAGAGGGAAAGAGAGAATCCCAACACATGTCTCAGTCCCATGAACCATAAGATCATGACCTGAGCCAAAACCAAGAGTCGGACACTTAACCAACTGAGCCCAGTTGCTCCAAGATTTTTTATTAATCTCTACACCCAATGTGGGGCTCAAACTCATAACCCCAAGATCAAGATCTGCATGCTCCACTGACTGAGCCATCCAGGCACCCCTGGAAGTCATGGGAAGGAAATGACTGAAATAGTAGTGAGTGGACATCATCACAGCTATTCAAGGATCAGGGGACCATGAGGAATGTCAAAGCAGATATAGCGACATAAAGCAACCACCAGTTCCCTGCACATTTGACACCAGGAAAGTTCATCAGGTAACCCTATCAGAGAGATACTGTATGTAAAACACAGAGCTCAGTGACTGACACATAGCTGTGCACCCTCTGACGGTAGTTATAAGCATTGTCTTGTACTGTGACCTTAGAGAAGTAATTTAACTTCTCTTGGCCTTTAAGTCCTCAACTATAAATAAAAGGAAAAGATGCTGAATTATATGTGGTTTTCACATCAATGGTAATCTAATTGTAGCTGGTTCAAAGAACTTCCACTTTCACATCAGAAAAGGCAAATATTCATCCATATAAATGACCAGCACAGCATAGATTCCAGCTGTAGAGAGGCCGTGATGGAGACACCTGCAACAGGCTTCCAGAAGGCATAGAAATGCGTCAAGTTCCCCTGTGGCCTTCAGCTGCCTAGAATTCTCAGGGTGCTCTTTGAGGAGGCAAATCAGTCCCTTGGTGGAAGAATATGCTCAGCTGTCCCTTTGACAATAAGCTACCCCCTATCTTGTGAAAAAGACGTGGACTTGGTCAGTTAGAAGCCAATAGTTAAAGAGGGCTACTTTAAAAATACAACAATCTAAAATGCTGTAGTGAAATAAGCTGGGTGAAAAGGAGACTAGTGGTAATGAATCTCATGTTGGTGAGATTGCTCCTACAGTTGAGTATTCAGTCCTGACATTGTCAAATTTTATAGGGTGGTAAAACCCACCTCAACAGAAGAATGAATTCAAAGCTCCTTTGAGTAATATTGAAGATCAATCATGATCTGGTTCTTTATACTCCTCCAAAGTCATTTCCCACCAATTCTGTGTGTTGTTGGATCATAGAATATTGCTCTGCTCTTCTCCCAAAACATGCCCTGTGTTTTTGCACCTGCTTTCCCTATTTGGGACTTTTTATGTATTTTATATTCAAGAATTCCTATTTTGCTTGAAGGGGTCAGACTAGCTTAATAGCCAAATGGGTTGGATCATATTTTTTAAAAATACAGCTATAAAAGACAGTTTGAAGGATAATTGGAGAATTTGAATATGGCCTGGATATTAGATCATAGTAGGAAGTATTGCTAATGGTATAATGGTTATGTAGTAGAATGCCTCTACTTTTAAAAGATGCACATGAATTATTTAAGATGGAATGCTTGATGTCTATAACTTACTTCCAAATGGATCAGAAATATGTCAAGAGAAGATAAAGCCAGTATAGCAACATGTTAACAATTGTTTTATCTACATGGTAGGTATTCAGATGTTCCTTGAGTTGTTTTTTTCAAACCTCCTTTATGTTTAAAATTTTTCATAATGAAATGTGGGGGACAGAGGAAACTAAAGTAAGGTCTTGGTATTATCCTAGCCCCAATGTAAGTAACATGTGGATTTTTTTTTAAGTAATTACCTTAGATGTTGTCTCCTCAGCGATGCCATCTTCAACTTCTGCATTGTGGGCTCACATCCTACCCCAGCACAAGTACCAGGATAAGGCATTCTTGTTGACACATATGCAGTAGGATAATTTGTCAACTTATTGTTTGTATTTGGTTCCCACTGGTTTTCCCCTCTCTCACTTCTCAGACACAAGCAGGACTCAAGAGACTTTGGCCCAAAGTGCCAAACTTGGGAAACAGCTTGTTAAACTGTAGAGTCCTACTTTAAGTGTGTTTAGTCAAGTTACTTGTATAAAAAATTACTTCTATTAGAGTTCAGAACCCCAGCACTGGAAACTAGTCATGGATAGCTTTATGAAAAAAGTGATTAAAAAGAAGCATCTTGAGAAGCAAAAACCCAATTTGGATTTGGGAGAAGGTATTCCTGATAGGATATAAATATGGCTTGAATAAATATGGGGAAGACAGAATGGCCAAAGTCTGTACAGCAATGGACAGAATTCATTCATTCATTTAGCAACAATTTATTGGTACTTGCTGTGTACAAAGCAATGTGCTAAGGACCTAGGGTAAAACAGTAAGCAAAACAGACCATGTCTAAAGTCCTAGATTAGATGTCGGCAAGTCTCAGAGCTGTGGACAAAATAAAGTCCACCACCTATTTTTGTAAATAAAGTTTTATTGAAACACAGTCACTTATATTTGCTTCCATTTTGTCTGTGGCTCTTGCACTACAATAGAAGGGTTGGGTAGTTGTAACAGAAACTTATGGTCCACAAAGTCCAAATTATTTATTATTTGGCTCTTTACAGGAAAAAAAAATGTGTTGACTCTTGCCTTAGAGCATACAGTATTGTGGAGAGACAGATATTAGTTAAATAACTACAAATAAATTAAAAGTTAACTTTGATAAGGGCCATGGGAATACGTAATAAAGGAACTTAACCCAATCAGAACAATGAGAAGATACCCTAAGGAAAATAAAAATTGAGGTCAAAGCTAAAGGTTGAGTAGGAGCTGACCAGATGAAGCAGAAACAGAAAAACACCATATGCAAAGGCCCTATGGGAATATGGTAAATTTGAAGGAGTAAACAAACCTCACTGTGGCTACAGTTCAAAGCACAAGGGGAACATGGTACAGGTTGAGACTGGAGAGGAAGGCAAAGGTCAGACTACAAAAGACCTTGCAGGCCAGGTTTGGAGGTTGTCTTTAAGCTTAAAGAGATCTATTGATCTCTTCAAGCAGGTGAGTGATATGATCCATTACATTCTAAAAACATTGCTCAAGCTTCGTATGGAAGAGATAGGAGTGGTGTCTTGTTACTCTTTGCCTAAATCACTGCTTTGTTATCCTGCTTTGCCACTCAGAACCACAAAGACAGGCGACCATGATTTTACCAAACTACCCAAGAATTGTATGTTGTCTCTGAATCTTAGCCTCACAGCTCTTTTCATCTGATGTGTCCCTAGCTGCAGCCTGGGACAGTTTTGCTTTAACCCAAGTGGGTATTTCCGGGCTCAAGTGGCCACAGGAAAGATACCCTGTGTTATATCCTAATGGCCTATTGGACCAACACAATTGCCTTACACCATACCAACCCAGAATTTAGCACTTGAGCTTCCCCTGCCTGCCTTACCAATTTCCTGCAATTGGCCCACTGCCACTGGGTTTTTGGAGTTTCCAGGCTCTCAAGTCTCAGTGTAGCTCATGCAAATGTTTACTCAGAGCTCCTGGCTCACCTGCTTTTACAATTCAATGACTTTCAGCAGACATCAATACTACCAATTATCAAACCCCTGCATCCTCTGCAACACTTGTGACCACGGTGAATTGCTCTGGCATCTATCCACTTATGCAATCCATGGAAGTCATCCATGACACCTCTCTCTATCTCACAGCCAACCCATCACCAAGTTCCATCCATTGTAGGCATAGCTCTTGAATTTGCCCACTCCCCATCTCCATAGATTAACTGACAACTTTATATCTTGTTCATGTTTCGCCTCCATTGGGGGTCAGCTGTGCTCTGCTGCATGCTGTCTTCACTCTGTGACCCACACTGAGGGAGCAGCCTCTATTCAGAAAATTGCTGGTGGTGTGGCAGATAACAGAGAACATGTGAAGCTCTTGCTGTTCACAAATGCCCACATCAAACATCAGTGCTATTGGGGAAGTCTTGTGTCTGCAGTCTTCTGACCCCCAGTGAACAACACAAGGCTCCCACTTGGCCTGTAACACTTCCTTACCAAGAGATAATGAGCCCACAAAACCTATGCTGGGTTTATCGCCTTGAATGGGAATATCTTCCCTTGTTTCAGGCTCAATACTGTTCCTTTGTTCCACTTAAAGTGTGTACTTCAAGTGGCACCAACTTCACCACAATCTCTGTCCTCCATGGGGAGGGCAGTAGGGGTCCTTCCACTACAGCACAAGAGGGCTGTGCCTCGGTGAATTTCCCTGCTTGGCCTCAGGAGAAACTCACTGGCCATGGGGGGACAAGTAGCCACTATTCAAAATGATCTTGCTTTTCTCTTCTCTATGTAAGTAGAGCATCATTCCATCCAGCGCTTGATGTTGTTATGTTTTCCTTGGCAGTTCTGAGACCAAGATGCAGTAGGCAGAAGTCTTTAGAGTCCTCTTTGGGGATTGATAACCGATGTATGGTGTTCTACTCCCCTGGGATTGGTAACTGGTGCAAGCTACCAAGCTCGACAGCTACCCTCCTTCCACCATTTTATTGGTCAAAGCAAGTCACAAAGCCATGCCTGAGTTCAGCAATACAGGGATGTATACTCTTCTCTCAGGAAGAAGACATATAGATAAGAGTTGTGGCCTGAGCTTTGGAGACAACATACAAGTCCCTCAGAAGTCTAGTAAAATCATGGTCCCCATTTTGGGGTCTGAGTGGCAAAACAGGTTAACAAAGTAGGGATTCCGGCAATGAGGAACATGACAAGGGACAGTCATTGGAATGAATTAAAGAGAAAAGAGAACTACGTCAGGAAAAGAGCCCCAACATGACCTACAATCACGATAGAAATGTGAGAATAGGAGCAACCAAAAAGGAAGAATTAACAGAACTGATGGGTAACCCAATACAACTGGTGAGGGAGAGAAAGTGTTAGCGACAACAAATACACTGAGCTCTCTAGGAAAGTGCATTGTGATAACTTGTTGACTTTGTTGACTCAGCAAAGCTGGAACTAAATTTCCCAACATTCTCTTTTCTCTAAAATTCCAGGCTAGCATTTGCCACGAGAGATCTTTTGCATGAAATTTGAAAGAAGTGAAGCAGCAGCTATACATTTTTACCCACTGGAGGTCAGTGCAAGGTGCTGGAGCTCGTGGCAGTTCATGCACACTGTCACTGATCTACACAGGGTAGCACCAACTGGAAGCTCCTCCAGCTCCCACCAAATATCTTCCTTCAGCTTCTCTGAGTGCTCTCTCTCAGAAGAGCACACCTCTGTCTGAGGCAAAAGGCACCAGCTTCCCTCACAGGACACCCATAGTGCCAAGGTTGGAGTTAGAGGTGGAAATAGATTTGCATCCATCCTCATAGATTTCAGATTGTCTTTGCTCTTGTCCACTTCCACCTGTCCTTCTTGATGGTCTGGTTGACCTATAACAACCTCAGGTCCAACACCCTCGACTGCCCTACCAGCTCCCACAGGGGTAAGTGTAACCGCCTTAGTAAGTCACGCACAGCAGCTCTGTTTTTCCCACTGATCCTGACAGAACATGCACCTTAAGGCCTTTTATGTGATGACAATGCTCAGCCTTAAAGTGTGGGGTTTTCTCTGTCTTTTTAAAGAATGCTCTTCATGGGGTGCCTGGGGAAACTCTTGATTTTGGCTCAGGTCATGATCTCACGGTTTGTGAGTTTCAGCTCCACATTGGGCTCTGCATTGACAGTGTGGAGCCTGTTTGGGAATTTCTGTCTTCCTGTCTCTCTGCCCCTCCCCTACTCACTCTCTCTCTCTCTCCCCCTCTCAAAATAAATAAATAAACATTAAAAAAAAGAATGCTCTTCATTACAAAAGAAAGAACTAAGAGTCTAAGTGAACTCACCTGTGGAAAGTCACAGAGATGATTGGGAAGTGCGTGTCCACTTACTCTGCATCTGTTAATGTAGTCCTTATGTAATGACATATATATACTATCTACTCAACCTTTCTCCTATGACTCATGAAGACAAAAACAGTTGCAGAAGACCTTGACCAAGGCTTCACAAAAGTCTCGCCAAAAGCAAAGAAAATGTAATCAACTCCTTCTTCCCACTCAGGTTTATCTCTCACTGCAGACATAACTCCCAAGACTTCCCTCTGCAACCCACCCCCACCTTCCCAGCACGAGTTCCTTGCCGCCAACTGGACACAGAAGATGGCCAGGTTCAATGCTGACTTGCACTTCCCTTTCAGGAAGCGCTTACTGTCCTTCACCCTCCCTGTATATTCAACGTCCTGTTCAACGTCCAGACCCCTACTATCAATACCAGTGATAATTTATGTGTCTCCCAAACAGTTACAGGTGTGACATGCATAGTTCACCCACCATTCACCAACTTAGTGTGCACTACCATTCTACCACCCTTTCTTCAGGACCCTGAAGCCTCCATCTGCCAAGTCAGAGGAATCCAGTTTGTTCCAGAAGCTGTTCTTCCCTAGCATGTGCAGAGAGACTCACGTATATTCCAGATCCTGGGTTTTGTTTTGTTTTGTTTTGTTTACTGTGTGTTAATGGGGCAGAAAGTCAAACACCTTACTAAGATGTCTCACGAAGTAACTTGGATTAATGGGTGGAGAGCTAAAATCATCCAGGCAGTTCAGCAAGGTGGTATTCTGGGATCTCTACCTTGGGCACACAGTGACATGAATTGGGGGAGGTCATCCAGTCATGAATATATTCTACCAGGGCCATGGGAACTAACCAGCTCCAGGCTCCAGGACTGGTGCTTTAAAGGGGAAGTCCACCAGCTGAATCCTGGTATACAAAAAGCCACACATGGGCTAATGCTGTAATTCAGGGCATCCAGATTGGTAGGTTAAGAATAGTAGTTAACCGATGTTGTTAAGATTCACTCTAAGCCTTGTCCATTGGTGAGCATGGACTTCCCAATACATCACCAAGCTTGGTTAGGTTCAGTTCAGGAGTAGGGTTGACTTGAGTCTGCAGATTGAAGGCCTTTGGTACCTGCTGCTAAGCAGAAATAGGACAGGTAAGATACAAGGCTACAGATAATGATTTTTCTGTGATGGGTAATGGTTGGATTATTCTCCTCTAAAGAGGTTAAACATTCCAGTGGCAGACATTAGAGACAAGGCAGGTCCTCAGACAAGAAAGTGGAAGTGTGAAGGTGAGTCTAGCTCCAGCTCTTAAAAAGGGAAGGTTTCTAGGCCTGGGCTTCTTCCTAGTATATGTTAGAATGATTATTGACACCTTGAGAAAGAGAGTAGTCTGGAAGGTCTGAAGAGCAGGCCATGTTTCAGACACCAGATATGTGGCTTCATAGTACTCTTACTATTTATTACTATTTGATTCCCTTTGTTACCTTTTATCTGGCACAATGGTTCTCACCTTGGCTGCATGTTAGAATTTCCTGGCAAGCTTTCAAAACTACCTCCCCTCTAAGCTGCTCTTGAATGAATTTAATTAGAATCTCTGAGGGTGGGGCCCAAGCATGATATATTTGGTACCTATCCCTACCTAATGTTTGTGTGTGTTCGTGTGTGCGTGTACAAATGCACATACATGTGTAAATATAAAATTGGTGTATATATATATATATATATATATGATTTCTGAATATGCATTGTGTTGTATATATATAATCACTGTGTGCATATATATAACCTATATATATATATGATCAGCATATATAAGATATATATTTAATGAATATATTCACAAATATGATTATATATATGTGTGTGCGCATATATATATATATATACACACACACGCGCATATGTGTATGTGTTTAACACTGCAGGTGATTCTTTTTTTTTTTTTAATTTTTTTTTTTCAACGTTTTTTATTTATTTTTGGGACAGAGAGAGACAGAGCATGAACGGGGGAGGGGCAGAGAGAGAGGGAGACACAGAATCGGAAACAGGCTCCAGGCTCCGAGCCATCAGCCCAGAGCCTGACGCGGGGCTCGAACTCACAGACCGCGAGATCGTGACCTGGCTGAAGTCGGACGCTTAACCGACTGCGCCACCCAGGCGCCCCAACACTGCAGGTGATTCTAATGTGCAGCCAAAATCAAGAACTGCTTTTGTAACCTTTCTTGGATGTACTCTGATCCTGCCTCAACTTTGCTACTGAGACAATGTGAGGCACATATGCAAAAACAGGATGATGATGACAGTGCTTTTACTGAGAAGAATGTTAAATAAGTTAGAGTGGCTAAACATTTGGGGTATAAGATCTAGTTTTGCCACCCCATATGAACATTGATAATTTCTACATATATCAATGGTTTTCTAAAAGATAGACATAAGGTTTCTTGGAGCAACTCTCTAAAAATGACTTGATTTGTTTCAATAATTCTATGATAATGTATTTTTAAAATTTATTTCCACCACGGGTTGTCAATATTTTAAAGAAAAGGTATCTAACGTCTGGTTTCCTTACAAGGTAACACATGATATTTAGGGGATGGTAAGAATCTCCTCAAAGAATCTCAGCTAAACAACATGTATAGCTGTATAAGACCAGTCCTTTTCCTTTGCACTTATCATCCTAAATAATAGCTTATATTTAAATTCTTCATTCATAAGCTGGAATTCTCACTTTAAAGATTCACACTGGTTATAGTTCATGCAGTATATGACTATAACATAAGGTGAGTGGTTTTTGCTTAAAAGTATCCCCTGATGATAGCTGCTAAAGAAATAGTTTGGAGAGTTTTCTTATTTGCCTTTGAAGATAGTCAGTGAATATAATATATATTCAAGATTTTTTTTTTTAAGTTTATTTATTTTTGAGACAAGAGAGAGGCAGAGAGACAGGGAGACAGAGGATCCAAAGCGGGCTCTGTGCTGACAGCAGAGAGCCTGACATGGGGCTCAAACTCATAAACCATGAGATCATGACCTGAGTCAAAGTCAGATGCTTAACCAACATCTGGTTGAGCACCTGAGCAACCCAGGTGCCCCTGATTTTTTTTTCTTTAAATTAAATTCTACATTTCCTTTTTGGATTTTTTTTTAATGGAGAAAAAAAAGTTGTGTTTTGTAGATGGAATCCATAAATCAATTTGATATATTTTTTAAGTTATATACTTTGGGGATATTTATCTGTTATAGTAACGATTCTCAAAAACATTTTTTCCAGCTTTATTGAAATATAAGTGGTATATAACATTATATGAGTTTAACGTACATGTAAAGATTTGATACATGTATATACATTGTATCAACACACATTTGAACATGTTTGAACTATGTGAGTACCTTTATATGTGGATTTTTTTGATATGGTACAGTACTGGTAAATTTATTTCTCTTCCTTATGATTTTCTTAATAACATTTTCTTTTCTCTAGCTTACTTTATCACAGGAATTCAGTATATAACATATAAACTATGTGTTAATCAACTGCTTATGTTATTGGTAAGGCTTCTGGTCAGTGGGAGGTTATTAGTATGGTAGTTTTGGGGGAATCAAAAGTTATATACAGATTTTCAACTGCAGAGGAGGTCAGTGCCCCAACTCCTGTGTTGTTCTAGGTTCAGATGTATTATGAAATAATTACCACAATAAAGTTAGTTAACACCTCATCACCTCACATAGTTATCATTTGTTGTTTGTATCATGAGAACATTTAAGATTTACTCTTAACAACTTTTAAGTATACAATACAGTTAACTGTAACTATTCATTAACTACAGTCATCATGCTGGTACATTAGATCTCCAGAACTTATTTACCTTCTAATTGGAACTTTGTACCCTGTGACCACTATCTCCTCTTTCCCTCCACCCCCAACCCCTGGCGACCACCATTCTGCTCTCTGTTTCTATGAATTCAGCTTTTTTAGATTCCACATGTAGTATTTGTCTTATTTCACTTAGCATAATGACCCCAAGGTCCATCCTTGTAGTTGCAAAAGGCAATATTTCCTTCTCTTTTGTGGCTGAATAATATGTCAGGGTGTGTGTGCGTGTATGTGTATGTGTGTTTCTTCATCCATTTATCTATCAATGGACACTTACGTTGTTTCTATGTCTTGGATACTGTTAATAATGTTGCGATGGATATGGGAGCGCAGATACCTCTTTGAAATCCTGATTTCATTTCCTTTAGATAAATAGCCAGAAGAGGGATTGTTGTATCATGTGGTTGTTCTATTTTTAATTTTTTCAGGAACCACAATACTATTTTCTCTAAGGGCTGTACCAATTTACATTCCCACCAGCAGTGTACAAGGGTTCTCTTTACCAAAAACATTTTAAAATCTACTCTTTATTAGTTAAAAAAAATCCACAAAGTCCTTATACCATACACAAAAGTTAATTCAAAATGGTTCAAAGGCCTAAATCTAAGAGCCAAAAGTACAAAATGCTTAGAAGAAGACATAGGGTCATATCTTCATGTTTAGATTTGGGGATGGTTTCTTGTATATGACACCGAAAGCACAGGCAGCAACAATAACAAAAAAGAGATAAACAGGACTTCATTAAAATTAAAAACTTTTGTGCATCAAAGGACACTATCAAGAGAATGAAAAGACAAACTACAGAATGAGAGAAAATATTTGGAAATAGCATATTGGGTAGAGTTTTAATATCCAGAATATATACAGAACTCCTACAGCTCAACAACAAAAAGACAAACCAATTTAAAAATGGGCAAAGGACTTGAATGAACATTTCTCCAAAGACAATATACAAATGGCCAACAAGCACATTAAAAAATGTCCATCATCATTAGTCATTAGGGAAATGTAAATCAAGACCACAATGAGATACCACTTCAAACTTAATAGGATGGCTATAAATTAATTAATGAATAAAAGAACAAACAAACAACAGAAAATAAGTGTTGGCAAGGATGTAGAGAAATCAGGCCCTTGTAAATTGCTGGTGGGAATGTAAAACGATACAGTCACTTTGGAAAACAGTTCAGTGGTTCCTCAAAACGCTACACATAGAATTACCACATGAACTAACAACGTCATTCCTAAGTATATGCCCCAAAAGAACTGAAAACAGGGATTCAAGAAGATACTTGTATGCCAATGTTCACTGCAGCACTATTCTCAATAGCCAAAAGGTAGAGACAATCCAAGTGTCCACTGACAGATTAATGGATAAGCAAAATGCAGTATCCATACAATGGAATATTATTCAGTCATAAGAATGAATGAAATTCTGTTACATGCTACAACATGGATGAAAACTTGAAAACATTATGCTAAGGGAGAAAAAACAAAGACAAATTATGCTAAGGAAGTAGGGAAGAAACACTATGCTCAGGAAAATAATCCAGACACGAAAAGGAAAATATTGTAAGATTCCACTTACACAAAATATTCAAAATAGGCAAGTTCATAGAGACAGAAAGTCGATTAGAGGTTACCAGGGGCTGAAGAGAGGAGGCACTGTGAGGTTATTCCTTGATGGGTACAGAATTTCTATTTGGGGTGATGAAATAAGTTGGGGAACAGACAGTGGTAATGGTGGTACAACAGAGTGAATGTAATTCATGCCACCTAATTAATGTAAAAATGGTTAAAATGGCATTATGTCGTGTGTATTTTACCACAATAAAAATATTTTTTAAAAATCCATGAAACCAACTATTTTACTTACTAACTCTCCCAGTTTCCACTGTCAGATAAATGTCACTGAGATTAATAAGAAATGTGAAGTTACTTTTGATGAGAGCAAGAAATGCATTACTAATTTATGCCAGACACCAAATACAGATGTTGTCAA
Organism: Panthera tigris; assembly: GCF_018350195.1. Taxonomy (NCBI): domain Eukaryota; kingdom Metazoa; phylum Chordata; class Mammalia; order Carnivora; family Felidae; genus Panthera; species Panthera tigris. Next base: position 133,683,391 of record NC_056668.1, on the reverse strand, counting down.
AGTATAAATATTACCACCACATGGCATTAGTTCATAGGACACTCAGGAGACCACCCTGAATATGGGAACAAGGCTTCACAGACCACTGATCTAGAAGGAAATGTATTATGGAATATACATGCTCTGATTCTAGAAGGACAGATTTCCTTTTACCTTCTGATTTAATTTTCTCTTTAAGACAATCCTATTATATGTGGATTTATTATAGTTGAAATTAGTTTTTAAAAAGAAAATAAACATGAAAGGTAATGTGGATTTTGAGTAAGAAAATCAATTTAATTTGCCATTATTCAGAATTGGTGTTTTGAAGGAAAAAAAACATAAATTCTGACTATCTCTATGTTGTCAACCAGGTCATCATAACACAGATTACTTAGACATTGCCCATAGATTCCAGTAAAATTTTGAAACATGGGAATACAGGTAACATTTTTTTTTTGAATCATAGGTCTTTCTTTATGCTGAATATGTATTTGAGCATGCAAAAAAACAATGTATTTCAAAGCCCATTAGAAATTCAGATGCAGAATTTCCTTTCATCTGATCATGTAGAAGTGGATTAATACAGATAATATGAACAGAGAAAAATAAAAAAGATGTCATGTTGGATATTCAATAATCCATTACTCAAAGATAAAAGTTTTCTAATAGCCATTAAAAAGAAAATCAAAGAATATATAAATTTTAATTTAGCATAGCATTGCATCACATCACAGCTAATGGGAGGCTTCCAAAGCATCTAGCAACAGATGGATTACTGGTCATTTACTATGAATTTTAAAATGCCAAAGGTAAAGAAAATTGGACTGCTCCAAAAAGATTTTAAATAAAAAGAAGTTAAATTCCCCATAGTAAAAACCTTATGGAGAACTACTATAAATTTAGGCACTACTGAATAAAACTGTAGTTAAGAAAGCCAATTATTTTTATGGGAAAATAAATTTTCCTATGATAATTCAGATAAAACTGGAAAATGGATAACTGCCTTAATAAAAGGGAGAAAGAAAGCTCAACATAACAGCAATTTATACAAAACAAGGAGTGATAATGAGGAAAGAGATAAGGAATATCTGTAAGGCATATTATGAGTATATAAATCTGAGAACGTGGGAAGTGTGGTAGATTAAGAGAGTGGAGATGGGGTTGAAATTTGAAATCTTCTTAAATAAGAAGTTTTTTTTTAAAGATGAAAGAGTGTGTCTACCTTAAAAGCGTGCATATGGAATCATCCAAATTTGGGGGAGGTCTAAAATAGGACCCATGTGTCTATGTTTCTGTAAACACATTTCATTGTGGAGGACTCAATCCCACTTTTAAGTCACTGTGTTTTACTGAATTGCTCCTAAATAATTAGCCAGTCCTGTGAAAAAAACATTTGCTTACATTAGTCAGGACTCTCTTAATTATAAATGACAAAGACTAACTTAGTTGGCTTAAGCAAATGAGCAGGCTAAGTTGGTTACCATAGCTGGGCAAAAATATAGATACTGACCTTATAGATTGGTGATCTGGATTTACCACTGTCCTGGGTTTTCTTTCTGTTTCTTCTTATCTCTAATCTTAGCCTCTAATGTCTGCACTCACCTCCATTTGGGGAGAATAAAGCTAAGCCAAGCCAAGCTGGGATTAACGAATTAGAAGCAAGAGAAAGAACAAGAGGAAAAGAATGTCTTTATGGCAAGGGAGTCCCCAGTTTTTTTTCCTTGTTTTTTTAATGTTTTACTTATTTTTGAGAGAGAGCACATGAGCACGGGAGGGGCAGAGAGAGAAGGGGACAGAGGATCCCAAGCAGGCTCTGCACTGACAGCAGTGAGCCCAAAGCAGGCCTCAAACTCACAAACTGTGAGATCATGACCTGAGCCAAAGTCGGATGCTCAACCAACTGAACCACCCAGGTGCACCAAGGGCATCCCCAGTTTCAAACTCTGAGATTCCCAGTACCAAGCAGGTTTTTGAAACTCTTCCTCTGGTTTTGCTATTGCAACATCATTCAGATAAAGGCCCACTTTGGGCTCAAGCTAGCTTGAGTTGGGTTTCTGTCACTTGTAACCAAAAATGTCCACATTTACATAATATACCTCTCTGAATAGTGCTGGAGAACTGAATTCCTGAAAGAGGAAATGTATGGGCAAGTAAATGTCAACCTAACAGTTTGTGATTTGTTACTAAAGGAAGGAAGAATATCCTAAGTGGGGCTTCCGGAGACGGGCTGGTGCAAGTAATATGTGAGGTGTGAAAGTGGAGATGAAAGTGAAAGCAGACCAAAGTTATAGAGATAAAGTAAAGAAAGGAACTGGAGTTGATGATCTGGATCTGTTATACTGGTCAGCAGAATTGTTCATTGCCATGCTTGACAAGCATTTACTGAGCACTCTTTATTTTCCAGGCACTGTGCTAGGTGCTGGAGAGACCAAAAAGATGTATGACACATATTTGTGCCCCCCAAGGCGTCCATATTGTGGTAGGGGACACAAGAGTTTCTCACATTACAGTTCTACAGTTTTAGTGATGTGGTCCAAAAAGAGGACAAAGTAAAGAATTATTGAGTCTCAATTTTGAAAGACATTTGTCCCAGATGGGAGGGTAAGGCAGAGTTCATGGAGAGTGACATTAACATGGATGTTGACAGATGGGCATCCTTAGCACAAATAAAGTGGGAGGGTGGGGGAGAGAAAGGATGAATAAACAAACACTTCACATAGAAGAAAAAAGGCGACAGCACAAGAGTGTGTGGACATCATTTTTGCCAGAATGGTGGGGTTTTGCTAGAAGATACCACTTCTTAAATATCACTCTCAGGGATTTAGAATGAAATCTAATGAATGAAGCACCAGTGCAAGTGTAGAAACAAAATGCAGCCGGATTAATAAGACAATGGCAGGTAGAATGAATTGACACTAGAAGGGATGAAATTCAGGACAATTCCTCAGAAGTCTATTAAAATTGTCCAGATGACAGGTAATAAGTAAGTCATTTGAGAAGTCATTGAGGGAAAGGGGAAATTGTAGTTTTAGAAAATATAGAGAAGGTGGGACAGGCGTTGGCAACTGATAAGACAAAAGGAAAAATGATGCCAGGGTTGTATGGCCACTAACTGAGCTGTGGGTGGAAAGAAAGAAGAGCAGGTGTGTAGGGGAAAAGGATAGTTCAAGCCATCTCAAGTTTCAGGTGTTTTGTGGACATACTGGGGTAGAAGATCAGCAAGCTATTAAGTGTGAGACCCTGAAGTTCCGAAGAGAAGTTGGGAACACAAGTTTAGATTTGGAAATAGTCTGCAGAGAGGGAGTCGTTGGGGTCAAGGAAGTGTAGGACATAAGGAAAGAAAGAATAGGGCAAGAGACCTCAACAGCATTAACACAGAGAAACTACCCCTTCCTTTATTCTCTGATCTCTCCTCTGGTCAAATGAAGGCTGTTGTGGAAACAAAAGGAGATAAGAAACACAAAACACTTTGAACACTGCCTGGAACAAGGCAAATATTCAGCAAATATTGTCCGGGAGGATCAAAGAACTGATTGTTCTAATGAATGGGGTTAGTTAAATAAATAATTGTGTATTTTCATGACAGGATATTAAGCCATTGTTTAAAATCATGTTTTTGAAGAATAGTGAGATGACTTGGGGAAATGCCTTTAATTTAATATTACGAGGAAAATCAGAGTATAAAATAGAAATTTTACAGAGCACATGGGTGGCTCAGTCGGTTAAATGTCCCACTCTTGATTTTGGCTCAGGTCATGATCTCACGGCTCGTGGTTCAAGCCCCTGATAGAGCTCTGCACTGACAGTGTGGAATCTGCTTGGGATTCTCCCTCTGTCTCTCTGCCCCTCCTCTGCTCTCTCTCTCAAAAATAAATAAATACACATTTTTAAATAAATATATAAATAAATAAATAGAAATTTTACTAAGTAAAATTTGCAGACACACAAACAACACTTGCAGTAAAAAAAATGGTCATGGTGGTTATTTCTGGATAATGGGTATAAGAGGGATTTAAGTTTCTTCCTTAAGAATTTAATTTAAATACTTAAATAAGTTTAAGTATTTCACTGTATTGTTTGTATTTTTATGATAAGTAACATGTTAGAGTCAGAAAACAATTTTTAAACAAAGAAAGTTTGATCGGTAGCATCAAATCCTGTAGAGAGTTGAAGGAGGGAGGTCATTGGTCTTGGTGTCTAGAGGGTCACTGATGGCAGTTTTAGTACAATAGCAATAGTTGAAGCTACTTTAAGAAATATTACAAAATATTTCATCTATAAAAAATATTTAAATAAATAGAACATTATCAAAATGGTTCAAAATGGTTGAAGCTTTCTGTGTCTTCTTTTTTCTTTTCTTACAGTTTTTATTTATTATTTTGAAAGAGAGGGAGAGAGAGAGCAAGCGAGCACGGAGCATGGGTGGTGCAGAGAGAGAGCGAGAGAGAGAATCCCAAGCAGGCCCTGCACTCTCAGCACAGAGCTCAATGTGGGGCTTAACACAAGAACTATGAGATCATGACCTGAGCCAAAACCAAGAGTTGGAGGCTCAATCGACTGAACCACCCAGGTGCCCCATCTGTGTCTTCATTTCTAATAACATTTTCTTTCTTTTCCTTTCCTTCCCATAAGACGTAGAGATTATTCAGAATGCTGTGCTTAAAGCCACATTGTGGACAGTTAAGTGAGCAGGTGGCGAGAGAATTGTGGTAGGGCCCCTTGAAGGCTCATGATTTGGTGGTAAAGTGGAGGAGAACAATAGGAAAATAGCTTGAGGGGAGTGCAGAGTGAAGGGAGGGTTTTTAATTTAGAAAAGAGCATAAGTGATCCTGTTTCTGGCAGAAGTAAAGGAGCCAGATAGAGATTAAGGATTCAAGAGAGATGGGAAACTGTAACTAAACAATTCACTCTCAAAAAGATAGGAATGATTAAAATAGGCACTTTGGGGTAAAATTCAGCTACATCTGTTCTAATCATTAACACAATTCCATTTATTCAATTTAATGTGTTGATTTTCCTTGTCCTTCATATATTCCTTCAGGGTAAAATATATGTTACATTAACATAAACCTTTTTTTAAGCAGGAAAATCCCATTAGAAATTTTATAAAAGCAAAGAAATGGTTAAAACTCAACAAAACATTAGCTGAACACACAGAAAGAAGAATGTTGCTACAATTCCTTGAAGAATTGACCCTGTAAAAGAGACGATTTCTTCATTTTTATTTCAAATAGTGTCACATGCATAAATCAATTTGTGGTCCCATTTTTACATTATTATTGAAAATGAATAAAAAGAGCTACTTGGCTGTTCAAGATGTTACTCTATTTTTCTCAACAAGATTATGCAATAATACCCAAATTTTAACCAACAGAATGTGTTGGGTTATGGAACAAATTATTCATAGAGATAGGACTCGCCTCATAAAAGGTAGACTCTCATGAAGCAATATGAGCAAGGTCTGAGTATTATTAGTTGCGCCCCAAATAGCTCATTCTCGGTTCTGATGATGGTGAAATACATTGAATCAGCATCTGGTAATATTAAAATGGCTATGTGCTTTTTTGAAGGCTTTAAAGGATCTAGTCTCAAGAATCCATTTACAGTATTCAGCCTACTTCAGCCTACTTCAGCCTGGTATGCCTACTTCTACACTTTGAAAACATTTCTTACAATTAATCAGCATTAACCTGCATTCTTTATTTAAAGGATAAGGTGATCCAGGATAGCATCTGTCTCCATAACTATATTTTCCTGATATTAAATTGCTTTTGTACGTGTATTAGGCAAAATAATAACAATATATTAAAGTATTATGGATGCGGGCAGCATCTCATTACTTACCACTGAAAATTATTTACTACTTAAATTATTTAGAATTTTCTTTCATCTAAAAGACATAGGGGCACCTGGCTGGCTCAGTTGGTAGAGCATGTGACTCTGTATCTCAGGGTCATGAGTTTGAGACCCACACTGGGTGCAGCAGAGATTATTTTAATTATTTTTAATTAATTAAAATAAACGAAATAAAAAACATAAATAATATATTATGGTTCTGTTTCTGAGAGATACCACATGGACATACATTTGAGTCTCAGTATTTTATGATCATAAAAATAAAGTCACAGAACAAGCCTCTGAAATTGTTTTCAAACTGACTCATTAATTGAACAATATTATTCATATACAATTTTCATAGGATTATATGCTTGTTAAAAAAGCACCAAAATTTTCCCATATGGAGAAATATTATTCTCCTCTTAATAAATATTTTGAACATATTTCCCAAAGAAAAAACTAAAATTCTTCTTCGTGAACTACTATTGCAATAATATTACTCTTGGGTAAGTTATTTAATTCCTGAGCTTAAACTGGCACCCACAAACAGCTTGCTTATCCACGGCAGTCAGTCATGCATTTGTAGGTCCTGTCCATGCCCCACTGACAGATCACACTCATAGGAAAAACTCAGTCATCACTGGCCGTGAAGGACTTTGTGAGTATATACTGATGACCGGTAATTCTCAAACTCCAGGAGGCGTCAGAATCACCTGGAGGATTTAAAAATACAGGGGCGCCTGGGTGGCGCAGTCGGTTAAGCGTCCGACTTCAGCCAGGTCACGATCTCGCGGTCCGTGAGTTCGAGCCCCGCGTCAGGCTCTGGGCTGATGGCTCGGAGCCTGGAGCCTGTTTCCGATTCTGTGTCTCCCTCTCTCTCTGCCCCTCCCCCGTTCATGCTCTGTCTCTCTCTGTCCCAAAAATAAAAATAAAAAAAAATAATAATAAATAAAAAAAAAAACGTTAAAAATACAGACTACTGGGCACCAACCCCAGAGTTTCTGATCCCAGTATGTGTGGGGGAGGACCCAAGAATCTGTATTTCTAAAAATTTCTGGATGATGCTAAAGCTGCTTGTGTAGGGACCACACTTTGAAAACTAACGTGAACAATTCATTTAAATGTACGCACCTGTAAGACACACTCATAATGACAATACCATTGATTTTTGAAGATTTCTCATCTACAAAGGTAATCACTTTTCCTCTGAGTATCTTGTCCTTTTGGATGGGTTCTAATATTCATCTCAGCCAGGAGCAATGACAAAGGAATTAAGGGGTGCCCTGAAGAACTTATAATTTTGCATACCTGTTGTCTCCTGATCTCTCTGCGGTTAACCCACATCCCTGGGAAAAGCCAGGCATGACCTAGCCTTTGACCACACAACCATCCTAAAATGGAGTAGATTCATTTCTCTTCTTTATGGACAGGAACATATGTTTGTTAGAAGACTCCAATGACTTTTCGTATACGGAGATTCTATTGTTCTCTCAATATAAAGAAAATTTTAGGCTATTAGAAGCAAAAAGGATCACTTTGAAATTAATGGACCAAACAGACCTTTTGTTGTATCCGATCTCAGTGATAGCCAGAGTTTTCTACAGGAAAAACAAATCTTTCTAGATATTTAAAAAGAGAGAGAGAGAGAGAGAGAGAGAGATTTAACATGGGTAGCAAGACGCTTGCAAAATCATCTGAAAGAGTTGGACTATTCAGAATGCTATGCTTAAAACCACATTGTGGGGAGTTAAGTGAGCAGGTGGTGAGGGAAATATTAAATCTGGACACCTCAACTCCCTTTAGATACATGTCTCCATTACTTTGCTATTCAAGAGAAGAAAATGGCCTTCACCTCATTTCTGCCTTCCAAAGCTAGGACATGTGCATCTAATTGATAGAGTACAATTTGCAGTTAGAATCCAAGTTGTAGTTTTCAGATTGCCAGCCTTTGCAGTACAGGAGGATACCCTAAGATTAAGGATGAATGCAGAACAAGCTGATAAACATGCTGATATATCTTCATAATGATTATCTACCACCATGTGAAAAAGTCCTGATTTATGTTGGTTATCTCCTGTTCTTCCTTCTCCTCACTCTCTTGCACGCATGCACACACAGACGCACATACACGCACACAGGTACACATGAATGCAGCTAGGTATATATCCACCTTCTTCATTTCTATAAGTGGGAGCCACTGTCCTTTAGTTCCTAAGTCTTTGCATTAATTTTTATTGTTTTAATCACAAAGTGTTCAAATTGGAAAAGACCTAGATAATCTAGGCCTGCCTCATACATTCCAGATGAAGAAGCTAAGGCACATGAGTAGCCAGTGGCTAAGCAGGGAGTCAAATCCAGTTACAGCACCCTGGACCTATACTCCTTCCACAAAACATGCTACTTTGTCCCAGAACTCTGTTGATTGTTCTTTTTAGGTCCCTTATTTTCATCCCTTTGCCTCTGTCTCTACTGCCACCATCCTAGCCCAGGTCTTCAACATCTCAAACACAGATTCAAGCAAGATACTCTGAGACAATATTTCTGCATTTCTCTACTCCAACCTACCCTATGTTCTGCCACCATCTTCATTCTCCTAAAAAACCTCCACTATGGCATACCTTACTTCACTTGCTAAAATAGCTAATGCTGCTGAGGGGATGAAGTTCAAATTCCTTAGCTTGGCCCACCAAAAGCCAACCCCTCTTACTTTAGCCCATGTCACTCTTGTAGAAGAGGATTGGAATCACAGCCACTTAATGATGGGTGTGTACTATAAATTACCAGGAGGAACCAAGAACAAGAAGCTGTTAAGTACTAGGCCAAAGACATAATTAAGGGTCAGATTTGATTTTGGGGGGTCAGATCAAGAAGGTCTGACAATAAAAATATATGAGAAATTGGAATAGGGTACAGTTTAAGGCTGAAGCACAGTAATAAAACTGAATATTAACTCAGCAATAATGGAGCACAAGAACACAGGGCTTTGAACCAAAAGACCTAATTTTTATGTTAAGTTCCAACACTACTAAAAACACTTTGAAGCCTGTTACTTAACCTCTTGGAGATAACTTCCTTATTTGTATAATGGAGACAATGATTGATACTTGGTAGGAGTGTTGTTAAATGAAATAGGGGCACCTGAGTGGCTCAGTTGGGTTTCAGTTCAGTCATGATCCCAGGGTTGTGTAATAGAGCCCCATGTCAGGCTCCACGCTGAGCATGGAGCCTGACTGAGATTCTCTCTCTTTCTCTCTCTACCTCTTCCTCTCTCCCCTTCTTGCACTCTCTCTCTAAGAAGAAAAAAAGTAAAAAAATGAAATAACATGTCTGAAATAATGCTGGAGAATACCTGGTATGTATTAGGTATCCATTTTTTTATTATCTTTTCATTCCTTTATTCATTCTACAAATATTTATTCAGCACCTATAATATGCCAAGTATTATGCAAAGAGCTTTCTAAGTACTATGCAAGAATACAGTGAGGAGAGGAGGAGCCAAGATGGCGGAACAGCATGGAAGTATTTTTGGTGTCTTGAGTCCATGAAATACAGCCAGACCAACACTAAACCATCCTGCACACCTAGAAAACTGACTGGAGGATTAACACAACAATCTGCACAACCTGAACCAGAGAACTCAGCAGGTACTTGGCGCCGGAGAAGTGAACAGGGCAGGGAGAGAGAAGCCCCGGAGGGCAGGGAGCTGTTTTTGCTTGGGGAGAGTGGATGGAGATGGGTGGGGGTGGGGGGAGAATATAGGAAAAGCACTCCTCCCAAAAGCAGCTGGAGAGAAAGTGGAAAAGGGGAAAGTGGTAACAGCCACAGGGACTGAACTAAAAAGGGAGAAAGGAGAGAGGAGAGGGTTTAAATCCCATTAAGACTCTATAAACAGCAGGAGTGCAGTCTGAAACGGCGCAGCTCCATACCTGGCGGTGCTCTGGTGGGAAGGGCGAATCCCCAGGAACAGAGTGAGGTCCAGGGGTCTTCGGGTCACACGGGAGAGGCAGGTCCCATGCTGGGAGGACATCTGGGAGGCTGTTTGGCTGCCCCATATGCAAAGGCCTCAGTGGACCCGGGAGAACAACCACATTTTCTGATGCTGGAACACGGTTGTTAAGGGTGAAGCCTGGTGCCAGGTATGTGTTGTGATTTTCCATAATCCCTGAAACGCTGCCGCTGCATGATCCCGTGAACTTTTTCTGGGGCAGGCTGGCGCTCAGCTGCAGTCTCTGGGCATCGCCAGCAGCACAGTCTCGGGAAATTTCCTGGGTGCGGCCATCACCCGGCCATTGCTCGGTGAGACCTTCCCACAGAGGGGCACAACGGATCAAAGCCACAGTCCGTCAGAAGCGAGGGGTTGGGAAAAACAGCCGCATCTGAGATAAAACTCAGGAAGAAGGTGCTGCCTGGGGCTTGGTCATGGACAGTGTAAAAGCGGGGAGTGGATGGAAGCCCGGGACGGTGCACAATTGCTGATCGGGGAGAACAGAGTTCCAACACTAGAGAGCGGGACGCCATTTTCACCATTCCCGCGCATGCGCATACACACCTACCAGCACCACAACAATCCGCTTCAGTAAGCTAAGCTGCGCCATCTGGTGGAGAATGTAGCTGTTACACTACGCCCCGCCTAACTGGGCTAACCTCATTCAGGAACACAAATTTCTCCGCCTGCTTGGTTTAGTGACTATAAAGCACTTCATATTTTGACTTCGAGGGGAAAACTAAGTAATTTCAATCATATTTCAATCTGCTCATGGGTCCATCTGTTCAATTTTCGTTTTTTTTTCTTTTTCATTTGTTTTCTTTTTCTTGAATACAGAAAGAAAAAAATTATTTTTATTTTCAATTTTTATTAAAAATATTTTTCTTTAATTTTTTTCTACTATATTTTTTACTTTTGTGTAAATTTTTTCAAATTCTATTTTACTTCCATCATTTCACCATTTTATTCTATTTCAGTGTATTCATTTTTTCAAATTTTCAAATGATTTCCTTTTGTTTTCTTTCTTTCCCCTTTTTTCTCTAATCTATCAAGCTCCTTTCAACACCCAGACCAAAACACGCTAAGGATCTAGCATCACTTATTTGATTTTTGTGTGTGTGTTTGTTGTTTTTAACTTTTTAATTTTAAATTTTTTATTTTAATTGGTTTTTAATTAAAATTTTTCACCTCATTAATTCCTTTTCTCCGTTCAAAATGACAAAAAGAAGGAATCCACCCCAAAAGAAAGATCAGGGTGAAACAACAGTCATGGACTTAACCAACACAGATACAAGTAAGATGTCTGAACCAGAATTTAGAATCATAATAATAAGAATACTAGCTGGAGTCGAAAATAGATTAGAATCCCTATCTAAGGAGATAAAAGAAGCAAATGCTAATCAGGATAAAATAAAAAATGCTATAACTGAGCTGCAATCTCGAATGGATGCCCTGGCAGCAAGGATGGATGAGGCAGAGCAGAAAATCAGTGATATAGAGGACAAACTTATGGAGAATAATGAAGCAGGAAAAAAAAAAAAAGAGAGACTAAGGCAAAAAAGCATAATTTAAGAATTAGAGAAATAAGTGACTCATTAAAAAGGAACATCAGACTCATAGGGGTCCCAGAAGATGAAGAGAGAGAAAAAGGGGTAGGAGGTTTATGTGAGCAAGTCATAGCAGAAAACTTTCCTAACCTGGGGAAAGACACAGACATCAAAACCCAGGAAGCACAGCACACTCCCATTAGATTCAACAAAAACTGACCATCAACAAGCCATAACATAGTCAAATTCACAAAATACTCAAGCAAGGAGAAAATCATGAAAGCAGCAAGGGAAAAAACTCCTTAGCCTACAAGGGAAGACAGATCAGGTTTGCAGCAGACCTATCCACAGAAACTTAGCAGGCCAGAAAGGAGTGGCAGGATATATTCAGTGTGCTGAATCAGCAGGAATTTCAGCTGGAGATATGCGCCAAGAATTCTTTATCCATCAAGGATGTCATTCAAAACATAAAGAGAGATTAAAAGTTTCCCAGACAAACAAAAATGAAAGGATTTTGTGACCACTAAACCAGTCCTGCAAGAAATTTTAAGGGGGACTCTCTGAAGGAAGAAAAGACGAAATAATAAATAAAGACCAAATGCAACAAAGACTAGAAAGGACCAGAGAACACCAGAAACTCCAACTCTACAAGCAACATAATGGCAATAAATTCATATCTTTCAGTACTCACTTGAAATGTCAATGGACTAAATGCTCCAACTAAAAGACATAAGGTAACAGAATGGATAAGAAAACAAGATCTATCTATATGCTGTTTACAAGAAACCCACTTTAGACCTGAAGACACTTTCAGATTGAAAGTAAGGGGATGGAGAACCATCTATCATGCTAATTGTCGACAAAAGAAAGCTGGAGTAGCTATACTTATATCAGACAATCTAGACTTTAAAATAAAGTCTGTAACAAGACATGAAGAAGGGCATTATATCATAATTAAGGGGTCTATCCACCAAGAAGACCTAACAATCATAAACATTTATGGTCCACATGTGGAGCCACGCAAGTATATAGGTCAATTAATCACAAACATAAAGAAACTCATTGATAATAATACCATAATAGTAGGGGATTTTAACACTCCACTTACAACAATGGACAGATCATATAATCAGAAATTCAACAAGGAAACAATGGCTTTGAATGACACACTGGACCAGATGGACTTAACAGATATATTCAGAACATTTCATCCTAAAGCAGCTGAATACACATTCTTCTCCAGTGCACATGGAATGTTCTCCAGAAAAGATCACATACTGAGACACAGATCAGACCTCAACAAGTACAAAAAGATCGAGATAATGCCATGTATATTTTCAGACCACAATGCTATGAAACTCGAAATAAATCACAAGAAAAAATTTGGAATGGTAATAAATATTTGGAGACTAAAGAATATCCTACTAAAGAACGAATGGGCTAACCAAGAAGTTAAAGAGGAAATTAAAAAGTACATGGAAACCAATGAAAATGATAACACCACAACCCAAAACCTCTGGGACACAGCAAAGGTGGTCATAAGAGGAAAGTATATAGCAATCCAGGCCTTCCTAAAGAAGGAAGAAAGTTCTCAGATACCCAACCTAACCTTATACCTTTAAGAGCTGGGAAAAAAAACAGCAAATAAAACCCAAAACCAGCAGAAGACCAGAAATAATAAAGATTAGAGGAGAAATAAGTGCTATTGAGACCAAAAATAACAACAATAACAACAACAACAACAAAAATAGAACAGATCAATGAAACCAGAAGCTGGTTCTTTGAAAGAATTAACAAAATTGATAAACCCCTAGCTAGTTTGATCAAAAAGAAAAAGGAAAGGACCCAAATAAATAAAATCAAGAATGAAAGATGAGAGATCACAACCAACACAGCATAAATAAAAACAATAATAAGAGAATATTATGAGCAATTATATGCCAATAAAATGGACAATCTGGAAAAAATGGACAAATTCCTAGAAATATATACACTACCAAAACTGAAACAGGAAGAAATAGAAAATTTGAACAGACCCATAACCAGTAAAGAAATTGAATTAATAATCAAAAATATCCCCAAAAATAAGAGTCCAGGGCCAGATGGCTTTCCAGGGGAATTCTACCCAACATTTAAGGAAGAGTTAACACCTATTCTCTTGAAGCTGTTCCAAAAAAACAGAAATGGAAGGAACACTTGCAAACTCTTTCTATGAAGCCAGCATTACCTTGATTCCGAAACCAGACAAGGCCCCACTAAAAAGGAGAACTATAGACCAATTTCCCTGATGAACATGGATGCAAAAATCCTCAACAAGATATTAGCCAACCAGATCCAACAATACATTAAAAATTTTATTCACCACGACCAAGTGGGATTTATGCCTGGGATGCAGGGCTGATTCAATATCCACAAAGCAATCAATGTGATTCATCACATCAATACAAGAAAGGACAAGAACATGATCCTCTCTCTCAATAGATGCAGAGAAAGCATTTGACAAAATACAGCATCCTTTCTTGATAAAAACCCTCAAGAAAGTAGGGATAGAAGGAGCATACCTTGAGATCATAAAAGCCATATATGAACGACCCAACACTAATATCATCCTCAATGAGGAAAAACTGAGAGCTTTCTCCCTAAGGTCAGTAACAAGACTGGGATGTCCACTATCGCCACTGTTATTCAATATTGTATTGGAAGTCTTAGCCTCAGTAATCAGGCAACACAAAGAAATAAAAGGCATCCAAATTGGCCATGAGGAGGTCAAACTTTCACTCTTGGCAGATGACATGATACTCTATATGGAAAACCCAAAAGATTCCACCAAAAAACTGCTAGAACTAATCCATGAATTCAGCAAAGTGGCAGGATATAAAATCAGAGATCGGTTGCATTCCTATACACCAACAATGATGCAACAGAAAGAGAAATGAAGGAATCAATCCCATTTACAATTGCACCAAAAACCATAAAATACCTAGGATAAATCTAACCAAAGAAATGAAAAATCTATACACTGAAAACTATAGAAAGCTTGTGAAAGAAATTGAAGAAGACACAAAAAAATAAAAGAATATTCCATGCTCCTGGATAGGAAGAACAAATATTGTTAAAATGTCAATACTACCCAAAGCAATCTACATATTCAATACAATACCCATCAAAATAATACCAGCATTCTTCACAGAGCTAGAACAAACAATCCTACAACTTGTATGGAACCAGAAAGAACCCGAATAGCCAAAGCAATCCTGACAAAACCAAAGCAGGAGGTATCACAATCCCGGACTTCAAGCTGCATTACAAAGCTGTAATCATCAAGACGGTATGGTACTGGCACAAAAACCGACACTCAGATCAGTGGAACAGAATAGAAAACCCAGAAATGGACCCACAAACATATGACCAACTAATCTTCGACAAAGCAGGAAAGAATATCCAATGGAATAAAGACAGTCTCTTCAGCAAGTGGTGCTAGGAAAACTGGACGGTGACATGCAGAAGAATGAACCTGGACCACTTTCTTACACCATACACAAAACTAAACTCAAAATGGATGAAAGACCTCAATGTAAGACAGGAAGCCATCAAAATCCTTGAGGAGAAAGCAGGCAAAAACCTCTTTGATCTTGGCCACAGCAGCTTCTTACTCAACATGTCTCCAGAGGTAAGGGAAACAAAAGCAAAAATGAACTACTGGTACCTCATCAAAACAAAAAGCTTCTGCACAGCGAAGGAAACAATCAGCAAAACTAAAAGGCAACTGACAGAATGAGAGAAGATATTTGCAAATGACATATCAGATAAAGGGTTAGTATCCAAAATCTATAAAAAACTTTTCAAACTCAACACCCAAAAACCAAATAATCCAGTGAAGAAATGGGCAAAAGACATGAATAGACACTTCTCCAAAGAAGACATCCAGATTGCCAACTGACACATGAAAAAACATCATCACTCATCATCAGGGAAATAAAAATCATCACTCAACATCACTCATCATCAGGGAAATACAAATCAAAACCATATGAGATACCACCTCACACCTGTCAGAATGGTTAACATTAGCAACTCAGGCAGCAACAGATGTTGGCAAGGATGCAGAGAAAGAGGATATCTTTTGCATTGTTGGTGGGAATGCAAGCTGGTGCGGCCACTCTGGAAATCAGTACGGAGGTTCCTCAAAAAACTAAAAATAGAAGTCCCCTACGACCTAGCAATTGCACTACTAGGCATTTATCCAAGGGATACAGGTATGCTGTTTTGAAGGGACACATGCACCCCCATGTTTATAGCAGCACTACCAACAATAGCCAAAGTATGGAAAGAGCCCAAATGTCCATCAATGGATGAATGGATAAAGATGTGGTATATATATACAATGGAGTATTACTCGGCAACCAAAAAGAATGAAACCTTGCCATTTGCAACTATGTGGATGGAACTAGAGGGTATTATGCTAAGCAAAATCAGTCAGAGAAAGACAAATATCATATGACTTCACTCATATGAGGACTTTAAGACACAGAACAGATGAACACAAGGAAAGGGAAGCAAAAATAATATAAAAACAGGGAGGGGGAAAAACATAAGAGATTTTACATATGGAGAACAAACACAGGGTTACTGGAGGGATTGTGGGAAGGGGGGGGATAGGCTAAACGTTTAAGGGGCATTGAGGAATCTACTCCTGAAATCATTGTTGCACTATATGGTAACTAACTTGGATGTGCATTAAAACAACAAAAAATAAAAGAATATAGTGAGGAGCAAAATATATGAAATCTCGGCCTTATGGAGTTTGCAAACTAGCAGAAGAGACAGACAATAAATAAGTGAGCCTATAAGAAATGAAACAGATGAACCTATGAGGAAAAAGATAGGAAGCAAACCGTAAGAGACTCTTAACTATAGAGAGCAAACTGAGGGTTACTGGAGGGGAGGTGGCCGGGGGATGGGCTAAATGGGTGATGGGTATTAAAGAGGACACTTGTTGTGATGAGCACTGGGCGTTGTATTTAAGTGATGAATCACTGAATTCTATTCCTAAAATGAATTTTACACTGTATATACTAACTAACTGGAATTTAAATTAAAAAAATAAGTGAGCCTAAATATAATTACAGATGGGGATGTGTGCCGTGAAGCTAAAGAATAAAGTGATGTGAGGATGACCGGCAGATGGGACCAAATTTAAATTGGGGCTGGTCAGGAAAGGCCTCTCTCAGGAAATGCCATTGTAAATGAGACATGAAAGAGAAGAAGTTAAGAGAAGAATGGGCAAAGAGTGTGGTCAGTAAATGCCAATTATTTTCTGTGCCTGCATTGAGAAAAAGAGGCAGTTATTTTTATTTTTTTAAATTTTTTTAATGTTTATTTATTTTTGAGACAGAGAGACAGAGCATGAACAGGGGAGGGTCAGAGAGAGAGGGAGACACAATTCAAAGCAGGCTCCAGGCTCTGAGCTGTCAGCACAGAGCCTGACGTGGGGCTTGAACTCACAGACCATGAGATCATGACCTGAGCTGAAGTCAGACGCTTAACCCACTGAGCCATGCAGGTGCCCCATGAAGTGGTTATCTTTAGATTGAGGTCAAAACCAAACATGCTGGCTGCATGAGCTGAAAGCGGTTGTTTTGAAGGTGAGGAAAAACGCAGAAGGGTCAGTGATGTTCTGGAGCTGGTTCGTGCTAACTCACAAAAGCTGATAGTACACCTCTCTTCCCAACTCTGTGTTCAGTCGTGTCACATTGGCCATTTGAAACTGGGCATGGATGGCATATTTACAACGTGGAAATCAGAATGTATTATAAGGGAAGGCCTTTTTTTCCTCCAGAGCGGTGGTTGTTAAACATTAAGCAACATGCCACTAGACAAGCGCCTGTTGTACTATTTGGCATCTTGAACTATGTTCTCTGATAAAGATAACAATTAAATTAAAAAGAAAATGAAAACTTAAACACTGGATTAGAACATGAAATCATTCTAACTATGAGTAGTGTACATCAGCCAAAGGCCAGGCATGAAAGCAAAAACCATGCTGGACATTTCAAACAGAGGTATTTGATACAGAGATTTGACACATAGGCGCTGAAAGGTTGAAAGGGAGATGCTGAGATAACCTATAGAAAACACCAGGAAAGCTACCCCCATCAGGGCTAAGAAAACAAAGAGCATGAGATGGTGTGACTAGAACCTAAAAGTTCTGTGGGGTTATAGGACAGGAAAGGGAGTTGATTTTTGTTCAAATCCTTGAGACGGGGGTAAAACCATGTGGGTTGGGTGCTAGAAGATCAAGGAGACAGGGCTGGAAGATTATGGCAGTGGGATTCTGGGGACAGTATGGCAGGTGCCAGGACAGGCTCTTGATTGGGTAGGGAAGAGGGAGTGTGGTGAGGCTGCTCTTCCAACAGCATAGCTGCTGCATATTCCTCTGAGGGGCAGCTGAAGGCTGATTTTGGAAGTACCAAAGGAAGCTAGAGTTTACAGCTACCTGTCCTCTCCTGCTGGGGGCAGGCAAACCTGAGTTGGAAACCAGGAGAGGGCCCATTACCCCCCTTCTCTTGGCTTCCAAACTGCCATCAATGCTTCCTATCGGTAGAATACATCTTGAAGATGTCATTTTGGAGTCCCAGTGCCAATAGCACAGGGAAGCCTATAAATAAGGGGGCTTGGGGCTCAGAAATATAGGCAAATAACTCACAAGGTAATCGTGTATACTGTCACAATTTGTAGCTGAAGCTCTTTGGGACCGTAAGGACTGGTTCACGGCTAAAGTGGTTAAGGTATGTTTTTGTTATCAGAAGAATCAGATGAGTCTCATGACCTCGGGAGACAGATTGGGAGACAATTCTCCCTGGGTCTCTGCATGTCTTATGAGCAGGAGCACTGACAATCTTGTTATCCACTATCTTTTTTCAAGACAATTTATATAACAAATAGCCTTGGAAGGTAGAGATAGTGTCTTTCTCTGAAATAGAAGAAATTTTGTTTGCTGTCCAGTAGAACAAAGATACTCTTTCTCCCCCAATCAAATGTTGGAACAGTTGGCTTGCATGAGGCTGAAAGAAAAGATTATAGAAGACCGGAGTTTCCTAAGCCATGGTTTCTCAGCTATGACACAATGCCACTGCACCTATCTGGTGTGTTCTGTATCACCTTTGGTGCTCACCACCTCCTCTGCACTACCATTTACACTATCCCACAAAAACTTAGCAGAGTAGAGAAAGCTGAAACAAGTCAGTTACCACGAGGCCATCTGCCGTCAGTCTTCTGAAATATTAACAATCTTCATTTGTCACTGTCTCCTTTCTTACAGCTTTTTCCTGTTAGGTTTATTCTTTGCTGTACTTTTGGTGCGATTTTAGAAGGAAACCATCAGAGGTCTTCAATACGCCATACATAAGCAGATGCCCCTAAAGTTGTTTTCTTATATGCTATATATCTTTTTTTGTTTCTGTACATGTCAGTGGATTATAACCTTTAGGGTCCTGCCTTGTAAAAGGACAGCTGCTTTGATATCATTTTAGGTGTGGAAATGATATTACACCTTCACCAATAAAAATCTTTCTTCAGGAGTTTTATTCCCTTTTGGGGCAAAAAAAAAAAAATGCTTTGACTTGTTTGCCATCATTACCATTGGCATGCAAATGAGTGTAGGTCTTTGAGATAGGGAGAAAAACCAGAGGCCTCCATTTAGGATCCTGAATGACGAGCTGCAGTGGCATACCTCCTGGAGGAAAAGCCTGAGGCTGGGATCTCGCAAATCTGACCTACTTCACAGTTTTACTTGGAGCTCAGCTGAATATGTTTTCCACAGAGCTGAGGTGTATATCTCTGGAAGTCTCTAACTTTCCAGGAAATAAATAATGTATTGAACTCAACAACCTCACTGAAGCTTGAACTACCCCCCGATCCATCCCTTGCAATGAAGAGAGAAAGCACAGCTTCGGCATCTTCTGCCCATTAAACGAGATTAGTTTACCTTTCCACCAGCTTAAACAAAATAGCGACTCAATGGTCCTCCTAGGACTAACCAAATAAGAAAACAGTGCTCTAATCAATGTAACTGCTAGGCTTAATAGTTTTTTGATTTTTGGTCTAAATTTTATTGCTGTCAATTGAGTATCTCTTTTTAAGCAATTATATTTGCCTCTCCATTATGTGCATATGTTTCCTGTAATATATCTCCTCATGGTAGACGAGTAAGGGGACACTGAGAATGTCATTGGTTATTTAGTTTTTCTTGTTATTACAATCAATGGTTTCTTTATGATCGTTTTGTTAAACTAGACATTTATCAGGTTTTTCATTGGGGGTTCGGTGAATTCAGTGATGCCGGCCACTTACCCCCACGTTCAGTATTTTCCTCCCCTCTGATGAGAAAGTTGGTAGCAGTGTCTTTTCATCAAGGTGCTTTTAAGGTAATTTTTATGTTTTTGTTTAACATGGCTCAAAGAGCATCCCAAAAAAATCAAGATACAGATGCTGATTAAAACACATGGCTGTCTGCTTCCCTGCATATTGGCCCCGTGCCTGGAAGGATGGCGCACCAGCAGGTGGATAGGATTGTGGCTGATACACCTGACATGCGAATGGACTATAATGAAACCCAGGCTGCACTCCAGTGAAAATCAGGGTCTTCGTGTCTTTGACAAAATCACTTCAGATCAAGCCTCTCTTATGGCAGAACTAACTAGTGGTTTCAAAATTAAAATCAGGAAGGACTTCAGCATCATTATCGTGGTTCCCACATATTGCAGAAATTCTAGACTTGGGTGGTGAAATCATGAAGATGAAGGAGGAGAGGGAAACCGCTGTGGAAGATTAATAGCAAGAATGGCTGCAATTCTTTACCGTCCTTTGTCATATTGCTCTGCAGTGCCCTCTCATTTGGACTCCGGGTTGGTCAGGTAATCTGTTGGGGCCAATGGGATATTACTCAATATGTGCAAGCAACCGCTTGAAAAACACTTATTTGCCTCAACCTGCATTGCTGCACTTCTGCCACCACCTTGAGAAAATGAGTGGGCTAGCCTGCTGGTGGATGAGAGACAAAATGCCCAGTCACCCCTATCACATAGCGATAGTGAGCTTACCATCTGACACGTCATCAGATGATCCAGACTGATGAGCCAAATAAATGCCATTTAGTTTCAGTCACCAAGATTTGGGGTGGTTCC
This sequence comes from Panthera tigris, assembly GCF_018350195.1. Taxonomy (NCBI): domain Eukaryota; kingdom Metazoa; phylum Chordata; class Mammalia; order Carnivora; family Felidae; genus Panthera; species Panthera tigris. The sequence continues at coordinate 133,662,854 of NC_056668.1, read as the reverse complement.
ACTGAGCACTATCATGGTAATTAATAACTAATACTGCCACTATTCAATTCAGCAAATATTCATTGAGTGTCTAGTAGGCTCCTTGATGATACAGAATGGGTAAGGCATAGTCCCTGGCCTCAAAGTGCTTACACACTAGTAAAAGACCCACTTGCAAACAAATACTTCCACGCGCTAAATTCAAGAACAGGTATCTTGCTGTGAAAGCATTGCTCAGTCTCAATGATTGGAAAGAATGCATATGATGTGGAAACTTTTGCATTACAAGTGGGTACACACACACACACGCGCGTGCCACCTGCACAGTATGGGACACACAATGGAAAGCCACTCAAACTGCAATAGCAAAGTGGCTGTTTACTGGTCTGACACGTAAGGTTCATAATGTTCACATGTCTGTTCATTTGGTGTTGGGGAGAGGATTCCCTGTCATCTTGAGCCCCAATCTGGAGGTGACTTTTCCTATCAGAGGGAAGGAAATAAAATACCATTCGCTTCATCAAGATTTGTGCAAAATTGTGAATAACTTAGAGAAAGAAGACAGGGCCAGCTAGCTAGAGGATAGAAAAGGATCCAATTAGAAAGGCAAGTTGAAGCATCTTTGTCTAGTACCTGGCTACTCAAAGTGTAGTCTATGGGCCAGCAGTATTATCTTTACCTGGGACCTCATTAGAAATGCAGATTTCAAGCCTCATCCCAGATGTACTGAATCAGAATCTTTACTACAGCAAGGATCCCAGGTGATTTTGATGCTGTTAAAATTTGAGATTAAATTTTTAACTAGACCAGATTTTAACTAGTTAAAATTTTAACTAGACCAGAAGAACTGGTCTAGTCCACATGCTGGAAATGATTGCAAGTGGCTTACCTAAGTACAGAGGTACAGGAGCAAATGAAAGCCTCAGTCTTTTGTAGGGTGCATTTGAATAAATAATAAAGAGATAATTTAAAAAATAAAATAAATGAGATAAAATAAAATAGTTTCAAATTGTTAGAGCATCAAACAATAATGGAAGAGGCCATTTCAAACAGTGCTTTTCAAACTGAGGGATGAAACTCAATGGAGGATGGTGAAATCCATTTAAGTCCACTTCTCAACCCTGGCTGCACAACCCCTCTATCAGAATCATAGAGGTTGCTTTTTAAAATCCCAGTGCCCAGGTCCTTCCACAGACCAATTAGATCACAATCTTTGGTGGTAGGAATTGAAGGGGGCAGAGAATGAAGGATGAACCCAGGTATCGGTATTTTTAAAGCTCCCTAAGTGATCTTTATGTACAAATTAAGCCAAATTTGAGAACCAATGATCTAGGTCACAAGGAGCAACTCTTTTCCTAGCTAAAGTAGAATAACAAGAATTGGAGTGAAATGGAATAGAATAGGAAAGAAAAGATCAGTTTCTCACATGCAGTCAGGGTATTATTTTGAGACATTTTTGTTCCTTATGTATGTATGTGAGAGTATATATGTAATGGATTACCATAAAATATGTTTCTAATTGTGGTTCACTGCCAAGAAATTTTAAACTATCATTTTGAAGTGATCATCTAGCAAAAAAACAAAGCAAAGATAGAGAAATATTCACAAATAAAGGTCTTAATAATTAAAAAAAAAAAAGTTACATCCCAGCACAAATCCAAGCAAGACAAGAATAGTTTAGGACACAGAAAATTACCGATAGACCTTGAATAGACAGAAAACAGAAGAATCTAGATTGTACTGGACTAAAACTTAGACCACTTTTGTTTGTTCTATGTACTCATGCTCAAGCTAGAGATGAAGGAAACTATACATCATGAACTTCCAATAGTGAAGGGTCAATCACATTCACTCTGTTATATCCACAAAATCCTGACTCGGGGAAAAGTTTTTAGATGTTGTCTGAGAGATATCCAGAGTATGTGGGCAGAGAAATTTAGCAGACTTAATCATGAAGGGAATACTTGTAACAGTGGCTCTCAACTTTGGAGCCCTCTTGAAAGTCTGCTAAAAGCAAAGGACTTCGTTTATAAAACTATGCATATTCAGCCACACACAGAATTTTGCATAGAAATAAAGACCCACCCTCAAACCCATTCATGGACCACTCCACAGTGGTGGTATCCAGATTAAAAGCCCCTGAAAGGAGGCAGCTTTGAGAAAGCTTATTTCCACGTGGGTGTGCTACAAATTATTCAAGTAGCCATTAATTGATGACAAGTTGATATGCAGAGTTTTCATCTCACAGAATTAATAAAGCAGGGAACAGATTTAGTAAATGAAGACTTGCAGTAATCAAAGGTGAGGTCCCAGAGGTCCAGTTCGAAGGTTCTGCAAGGGGTGCAATACACCTTGCCTGTGCTGCATAGAGCTTTCTGTACTTCCTTTGTGTCCTTTATCTCCTCTGTTCTAGTCTGTTTTTCTTGTGGTAAAATATACTTAACATAGAATTTGCCATCTTATTCTTTTTTAATTGTAATTTTTTAGATGCGTTAAGTACGTTCTCACTGTCGTGCAATCTGCAGAACTCTTTCACTTGGCAAAACTGAAACTCTATGCCCGTGAAACAAGAACTCTTCATTTTCCCCTCCCCGGGGCCCCCAGGAATCACCATTCTATTTTCTGTCTTTATCAATTTAGCCACTGTAGGTAGTTCATAGAAGTGGAGGCTTTCAGTATTCGTCTTTTTTCTGACTGGCTGACTTCACTTAGCATAATATCCTCACTGTTCATCCATGTTGGAGCATGTGTCAGAATTTCCTTCCTCTTTAAGGCTGAATACTATTCCAATGTATATATTACTACAACTTATTTATCTGTTCTTCCATAGATGTATGCCTGAGTTGCTTCCACCTTTTGGCTATTACAAATAATGCGGCTGCTTTAACCTTTTACAAGCTTCAACCCTGAGAGCAGCCAGGAAGAAACCTAATTTGGGAGTCTAGAGTATCCTAAAATGAAATAAAGCAGTTTCTATCAACCATCATCAAGGATGAAAGAAAGTGCAAGCCTCAGATTTTAACTTGCCACACAATAACCTGATGATGGAATGCTCTCTTCTTACAGAGAAGAGCTGATTTTAAAATGTCTCTCTTTTTTCTAACTATAAAAATAATACTTGATTATAAAAATAATATATGTTCACTGTGGAAAATTTGGAAAGTATAAAAAAAGAATAAAGAAGTATGTCAAAATTGTCTCTAAGCTATCAACCAAGAGATAATTACTGTAAAGATTTTGGTGGGTTTCTCCTAGTTTGTCTGCTATATTATGAGTGCTATGCAGAATATATATAGCTACAAATGATTTTTTAAGCCATTTGGGAACATATATTTTTGTATCCCTTTTCCATTTACAATACCACATTGTATTGTTGGTGGTTTTTGCAAGTTATTAAAATTCTTTGTAATGTCTGCATAATATTCCATTTCATGGATGTATTATAACTAATCATTTCCCTACTGTTTAATGTTTAAGTTATTTCCAATTTATCTATTATAATCTTCTGGTAAACATCTCTCTACAAAATCATTATCTGCATTGCTCATTAATTTCTTTTGGATAGGTAGCTGGAAATAGAATTATTGGGTCCAAAGGTGTGAATTCATATAAATCTCTTATGCATATTGCCAAAGTATTGGAAACTTGCAAGTAATTTGGTAATATGTATTAAGAAATTTACGTAAGTTCACACCTTTGGATCCTTTTATTAGTCTTTTATTAGTCTTAGTTTATTTGGGGGACTGAAGAGCAATTACTATTTTTTGTTTTTCTTTAATTTGCTTTCTCATAAGCTTAATGGCCCTTTGTATTTCTTAAAAGTCAAAACTATGGAGACAATAAAAAGAGTAATAGTTACCAGCAATGGGATGGTGGAAGGGAGGGATGAATGGGTGGAACACAAAGGATTTTTAGGGCAGTGAAAATACCAGTAAGAAAACATAATGATGGATACATGTCATTATACATTTGTCCAAATCCATAGAATGGACAATTCCAAGAGTGAACCATAATGTAAGCTATGGTCTTTGGATGATAATGATGAGTCAACGTAGGTTCATTAACTGTAATAAACGTACCGCTCTGGTGGGGGATGTTGATAATGGGGAAGGCTCCGCATGTATAGGAGTAAGGAGTATATGGAAATTCTCTGCACCTTCCCCTCAATTTTGCTGTGAACCTAAAGTTTTAGGTTCTAAAAAAGTAAAGACCCCCAAAAAATCATTAAAAAATATCTTATGACTTACAGAAAATTTAAATTTTATTGGAGTTGAATCTGTTAACCCATTGTAATTTAAGCTGTGTTTATGCTTAGAATGCCCTTCCTCAGGACAAATTAATTAATTAATTAATTAATCCTTCAGATAATTTAATGTTTTGATTTTTTAATCTACCTAAAAATTATCTTGATATACTGTGAGATGACAACCTAAATTAATCTATTCCCACCCTCATCCCCATTTTGACTAACACCAACTCAGAGCCTGGAGCCTGCTTCAGATTCTTTGCCTCCCTGTCTCTTTGCCCCTCCCCCCACTTATGCTCTGTCTCTCTCTCTCTCTCTCTCTCTTTCTCTCTCTCTCTCAAAAAAATTAAACATTAAAAACATTTTAAAAAATAATTCTTTGGGCTAGTGTTTAAGATAGTTACTAAGGAAATATAGTTTTCTTCTTGGCATATTAAAAGCTTCTATCAGGAATGAATGTTTACTTTATTAAATAAATTTTTTGGCCTCTACTGAAATGAAATTTTTTGCTTTGTTCTTTTTTTAAAAAATTGTTTAATGTTTTATTTATTTTTGAGAGAGAGAGAGAGAGAGAGAGTGCAAGCAGGTGAGGGACAGAGAGAGAGAGGCACAGAATCCAAAGCAGGCTCCAGGCTCTGAGCTGTCAGCACAGAGCCCGATGTGGGGCTCGAACTCACGACCTGAGCTGAAGTTGGACACTTAACCAGCTGAGCCACCCAGGCACCCCGAAATTTTTGCTTTGTACTAATGATATGATTGTATATATGATTTCCTAATATTAGAGCATCTAATAGAAGCCTAAATACAACTAAAAAATGGCATATTACTATGTTAGTATAACTGATTAATTCCATTTATGAACATCTGTCATTTGTGGGTCTTGATATTAGTACATAAAATTGTGTATTACATTTTTTAGGTTTGGTATCAAAGTTTCATTAGTTTCATAAAATTTTTTGAATAATTTTCCGATAAAATTTCCATCTTTGCTTATATCCACTTTCCTCTTTTTTTTTTTTTAACATTTTATTTATTTTTGTGTGAGAGAGAGACACACACAGAGCATGAGCAGGAGAGGGGAAGAGAGAGAGGGAGACAAAATCTGATGCAGGTTTCAGGTTCTGAGCTGTTAACACAGAACCAGATGTTGGGCACAAACCCATGAGCTGTGAGATCATGACCTGAGCCAAAGGCAGACACTTAACCTACTGAGCTACCCAGGTGCCCCGTTTATATCCACTTTCTATGAAAACTAATATATCTTTACATTTTGCCTTCTTTTACAAAGAAGTACTTGATATATTTATTAATGCTTCTATTCATTTGGTTTTTTTATTTACCAATCTCTGCTTTTACCTTTGTCAATTTCATACTACCAAATTACATTAACATAAAAATGCACAAATATATATTTAAAGCTCAAATGACAATCATCAGACTCATTTAATTCCACCTGACTCTTATCAGAGGAAAGAAATAGTTAAATGGAACATTATTCCATGGAGAATCGAAAAGGCACAACTTCTATTTTTGTGGAGCGCAAAGTCTAACATATATATGTTAAATTGGCCTTAATAATTATATTATTCAAACTTGGCATATACTATCCAAACTAGAACTATTTTGGTTGCAAGTGACAGATGCCACTTGAACATTCTTAGAATGAAGGCAGACTCATTGGCTAGACTGGATGAAGTTCCTGTTACTTGGAACCAAAAAAGTCCTAAATGCATTGTAATGCCTCCTAGGAGGATTTCTATTTCTCTAGTTTGTCCTCCACATTACTGGCTTATAATTTTGCAGTGTCAGTTTTGCACTTTACTAACTTCTATATAGATTTTAATTCTGTTTTTGTTGTATTTGGGGTTTTCTTACATTCTCTTTTTTCATTTCAATCGGTTTCTTTCAAACCATATTTATGTCAGTCTTATCATTTCATTTTTTAAAATGTATTTATTTGAGAGAGAGAGTGAGCAGGGGAGGTTCAGAGAGAGAAGGGGACAGAGGATCCAAAGTGGACTCTGTGCTCACAGCAGAGAGCCTGATATGGGGCTCAAACTCATAAACCATGAGATCATGACCTGAACTAAAGTTGGACACTCAGCTGACTGAGTGACCCAGGTGCCCCCAGTCTTGCCATTTCTGTTCTCTACACAAGAAGCAATGTCCTTGGGCATCTTTTTTATTATTTCAGGCATGTATTTTGTAAAACTTTAATGTATTTCTTAGAGACTTTATTTCTTCAGAAACATGATCTTCCTGTGAATATTAAAAGGTGGTGTTTCTGGTCCCAGATGCTACTCATACCCCTAAATTTTTCTCATACCCCTAAATTGGATTTTTTCCTTTCTCTTCATGTTGGAATTTGGAGGGCACTATTGTTTGAACTCAGACTGAGCAAACATCCTTGGCCATTCTCAAATGCAAACCTGAAGGTCAAATTAATGTGCAAAGTCCCTAACGCAATGCATACTAACCAGGGATGGCACCATCACAAGAGGAGAATTTCGAGTCATGGGTAGGCATCTTAGTTTGTGGTAGGCAGGCAGAATAACACCCCTGCTGAAGATGACCATGCCCTAATCTTTGGAATTTGTGAATCCTTAAATGGCAAGTGGAACAGATGTGACTAAGGTTACGAATGTTGAGATGGAGAGATTAGCCAGGATTATCTAGGTGGGCCCAATCTAATCATGAATCTTTAAAGCAGAGACCTTTTCACCTTTCCAGGCTGTGGTCAGAGAGTTGTGATGATAGAAGGGTCAGAGGGGTGTTACATAGGAAGGACTTAACCTACCATCACTGGCTTTGAAGATGGAGCAAGGGGACTACTAGCCAAGGAATGTGGGTGACTCATAGAAACTGGGAATAGCCTTCAGCTGACAGTGAGCAAGAAAATGAAGACCTCAGTTCCACAAACTTGAGGAACTGAATTCTGTCAACAACCCGAATCAACAGGAAACAGACTCTCCCCTAGAGCCTCCAGAGTGGAATGCAACCTGCTAACACCCTGATTTAGTTTGGTGAAATCTGTGTCACATTTCTGACTTACGGAATGAAAAGATGATAACTTGTGTTATTTAAGAGACTGAATCTGTTGAGGCGGCCATAGAAACAAATACAGAATGTCTTAATGTCAGACGCATTCTATTTCCCAAAGATGACAAGATATCTCCCTTGACATTTTGTCCCACTGAAAAGTGGGTCATGCCTTTGACCTCAAATCTGCGTGGGTTTAGACTCACTTGTAATCACGAGTGCAGCAGAAGTGACACTGTATGACTTTCAAGGTAAGGCCAGAAAATGCCACGCCACTTTCACCTTTTTCCCACAAGCACTCATCATGCACTCAGAGCCCTGAGCTGCCATGCAGAAGTCTAATTGTCTTCAGGCTACCAGGCAGTGACGAAGTGAAACCACATGAGGCCTCATGCAGGTGCTCTAATGACTAGTCCCAGTCTTCCAGTCCTCCCAGCCTATATGCCAGATACATAACTGAAGGAGATTCCAATCCCCAACCATTCACTTGCCTCCTAGCTTTGGAGCCTTCCCTGCTGAGTCCCAGATGGGGCGAAGCGTGGAAAAGTATCCTGGCTGTGCCCTGTCCAATTCCTGACCCACAGAATCTGTGAACATAACAAAATGATTCTTGTTCTATGCCACCAAGTTTGGGGGAGTCTGTTACATGATATTAACAACTGGAATGCAGGGGGCACAACTTCAATCAGTCCCCAAGGTCCAGTGAAGCCATCTGGCCCACACAAAAAAGAATCACTCCTCCCAAACTAGTAGTGCTGCCATTGAGAAATGTTGCTCTAATACATTCACATACGTCTACTAGTCTGATGTTGCATTTTTCTCCTGCCTTTAAATCGGTTTCTCTAAGTTTGCAATTCTTATTTGAAGAATATACATATGAACAAGATCTTCACCCAGCGGGCAGTCTTCCTCATGCCCTCTCTGTCTCTATCCCACTTACAGCACTTTTCATTTGGTTAACTAAAAATCCCAACATTTAACTTGTCTCTGTTCACTTGCCCCTCCTTCGGCCATATTGTTTCTGGGAGTTGTTTCCAAATGCATGGAGAGATAGGTGCTACCGAGATTAGGTAGGGAAAGAGGTGAATGATAGAACTGTAGCGCTCACTGGCTCAGTTGCTATTCGTGGTCAGCAAAATATCTGCATGTCAGAGTTAAGTGCAGATGGAGGTGGGGGTGCCCAAATTTTTTCCCAGTTTTTGACATCATCTCTCACGTTCTGTTTCAGAGGGAAGAACTTACAGGAAGTAGTCTAAGAGTATGTTTTCAGTCTGTCATCATCAATAAAACAGTTTGGAAATTCCACCTGGACTTTAGCAACTATTCCTACCTCATTTTAAGTCCACAGTGCCATTGGCAGTCTTTCTCCCTTTCTGTATCTTTATGGGAATCTTAACGGGAAATTGTAAGGCAGCCTGTCAGACATCTCAAGATAGTCTCTTTGTGAACCCAAATCATAGACTTTCTTTTAAAGGCGTTGCCCTAGGAATATACCTCTCAACATTTTAACAGAAGATATCGAAGTTAAATGAGGGAATAGTCTGATATATGGAATTTAGCTCTCCTCCAGCTTTTCAGGAATGCATCTGTTCATGTCTTAAGGCATACATAAATGAATTGATAATTGGATATCAGGAGTTGGCTGCATATGTGACACTTATTATGACACTACAGAATTTGGAAGGAAGAGCATTATATTGGAAGGAAGAGCATTATGTTCTTTAAGTATTTTTGATAGAATAGTGTTTCAATTTCTCGTGTTTCTATGTAATTTAAATTAAATTTGATGTCTGATTAATTAATTAAATATAGTATAGCATCTAATGTCCTTCAGATAAGCCAAGTTAAATGGCAAGCTTCAAATAATTCCACACTAATCCATTTTAACTGTCCAGGTAAATAATAGTTGAAAACAGATGATCTTTGGAGGGTCTATGAGCTAAAAAGTAAACAGAAACATAATATGTCAGTTTGCCAGGTTCATGAGGCCGACTCATTTGTGAGGAAATAGATCCCAACAAAGAACCATCAGTGAAGGACAACTACTGAAATTTGAAACAAAAACACAGGAGTAAAATATTGGCACTATCCATAATACATCTAAGAAAATGTGTTTCTTTTTATTTGGGTTACAACATTGCAGCCTTTTTGAATGAAAATTACTTTATTCAGTCACCTATTAAACATTTGGTTGTATTATGCTTTACATTACTTGAGGCTTCATCCATAAGATAAAATTCCCAAAGTAATTTTTCTAACTGAACCCATAACTCTTTCATCACCCATATCCCTGAATATGCATGATTTCCCATTACTGTTTATAGTTAGGACTTCTGTCTTTACAGTATATGGGCACAAAAAGCTATGTTATATTTGCCATGGGAACTATAATTTTTAAGGCCCTTGTGCTTGTAAAATCTTTACCTTTATTATATTACCATAATGTAGATTTTGTATTTTATAGAGGATTACATATCAAGGGAGGATAGTGTTGTATCACTGAATACAATGCATGGCCTGAATTGTTAGTTACATGATTGCGTGCCTTGTTCTTTTAAAGCAGCAGTCAGGAGCTCATTACAGTGTCACCAGCAACTTGACCAGCTTCTAAGGTTGCTACCTTGTGCTTGCTCATCACACTGCATGTTTTAGTCTCTCTTTATACTGGAATTACTCACCATGTTCTCTGTCATGGGACTCTGCATTGCCTCCCAGTAAAGTAAGCAAAGTATAGCTCTACATCATATTGATATTGGACTTGGCCATATGACGTTTATTAGCCAATAGAATGTGGGTAGAGGTGATAGAGTGCCAGTTTTGAGCCAAAGTCTTAAGAATTATTTAATGTTTCTACTTGCTTCTGTTGTACTTCTGTCATCTAGCCCCTGTGTAGTTTTAGTCCCAGAATGAAGAAGACATGTGGAACAGACCTAAGCCCAGCCCAAAGCCTGGAGTCCAGCCTAGCCCAGGTTGGCCCAGCCAAGCCCAAATGAGATTATGCGAACCACAGCCAAACTACAATCCCTGAGTGAGAAAAATAAATGCTGCTGTGAGTCATTGAGATATTGGAGTTGTTTGTTATGCACCATTATTGTAACAATAGCTAATTAATACCTCTCCCATTATTGATGGCTCTCATGCATTTGTTGCCCTGTATGCATGCTTAGTGCTTTTGGCTGGCTATTCAGATGGTTCAAATCAACTGGTGCATGCCAAGGACCACATGAGATGTTTTTGCTTTGAATTCCCAAGCTGGCAGAGAGCTATTGAATACCTTCAATGTTCATATTTCAGTCACCAATTAAAGGACTTCTAGATGGGCAATCATCCTAACAAAAACTGTCTGGTGATTTTGGGGTTCAACTATTTTCTGTTGATGAGTTATGACTCATCCATTCAAATTGTAAGGACCTCTGTGTAAGACTGACTTCCTCTTACATTCATGTGTCTGGACCATTAGCACATTTGAGCAAACATCTGGACATTCTCATGAATTAGCATGTGAATCCAACCAAGTTTCTTCATTTGAGTGGACTAAGTACTTAATCTTATTTATGTGGTGAATAGACTCTAGAATAGCCCCCAATAATGCTGAAGCAGAGAATTTAGGTAAACCACACTCAAATGCAGGACCTGCAGAAACTGTGAGATTATCAAAGTATGTTGTTTTAACACTGTGACAGATAAATAAAATGCTGTTCCATCATGTAGCAAGGTGATGATTTCCAAAATGTGATACATATTTACTTTTATTCATATCAAACATTTATTGAACGTCTACCAGATGCTAAGCCCTTCTTAAAATACTATGTATATAGAGATGATACTGCTTCCTGAGAAACTCACAGTCCAGGGAGTGTCAGACATTCAAACAGCTGGTCATAACACAATGGGACAAACATAACAAGGATATGAACTAAATGGCATAAGCCATGTTGCTTATTTACACTTTTCTTGGCACAACATTTTAAGCTTGCACCTGGAAAAAATGTGAGGGTCTCATATGGAATACAGACACTATAAAATCACTGTTGAAAGGTGTTTACTAAGGAACCATCTGTACACACCTGACCAAGAATAAGTAATCCAATGGAAATAATTGCTATCGCAGAGAACAAAAGCTTCAAAGAAATGGCTTTACATAATTGTGATCATGACTCCATTGTCCTTCTACAGAACTGTTAAAAATCAACACTGATTATCTCCCTTCTATGAGTTCTTTCTCTTTATAGGATAATGTTTTGAGATATGATGCTTCAGAATAATAAAGCTAAGAGACATTACTTTTAGTGCATTGCCATTTAGGTATATTAGCGAGTATGTCATAGATGTTTGGGCAGTACAACAAAAATACCTCTGTCTTTTTGATGCCCAAAGTCAAGTCCAGAATTTGCAAATTTGTGTGTGCACACCATGAATCTCAATCATTATTGTTATATCTAGGATACTTCGCTCTTTCTACAGAATGCAGGTATACTTTTCTGATCAAGACTTTTCTGATTAAGACTCCAAGATATAAAATAAGATAAAGACAATATGTAAGTTTTAATTAAATGATTACCATGTGCTTAAACATCTTAATTAATAGTGGATTATTTCAATTAATGCTCACAACAACCTGATAAATTAAAGGCTATTATTCGTCTCACAGATGAAACTGAAGCCACAGAGTTTAAATAACTTGCTTGAGATTGTATCATTCACAAGTAAGGGTAAACTGGGATTTTAATTTGGGCAATTCTAGTCCTGGTTCTACGCACTTAACCACCATTCCATACTCTTTTCTAGTGTCTCTGACAGCCTCAAGATCTTTAAAGGCAACTTTGAGCATGATGCTCTGGTGATAATAAGTAGCATAATGATAGAAAAATGGGCCTTGCGGTGTCAAAATATTTAATATTCTTCATATGCCCATAAATATTGACATTATTTCTTCCAAGGGCAAGTGTTTATCTACTTATGTTTAATTTTTTTTTAATTTTTCTTTTTTTAACGTTTATTTATTTTTGAGATATTCTTCATATACCCATAAATATTGACATTATTTCTTCCAAGGGCAAGTGTTTATCTACTTATGTTTTTTTTTTTTTTTAATTTTTCTTTTTTTAACGTTTATTTTTGAGACAGAGAGAGACAGAGCATGAACGGGGGAGGGGCAGAGAGAGAGGGAGACACAGAATCGGAAACAGGCTCCAGGCTCTGAGCCATCAGCCCAGAGCCTGACACGGGGCTTGAACTCACGGACCGCGAGATCGTGACCTGAGCCGAAGTCGGACGCTCAACCGACTGAGCCACCCAGGCGCCCCTATCTACTTATGTTTTTAAAAAATTGATCTATGCAGTCTTTCATGAGATTCTTCACATATTAACTTAGTTAGAATATAATACCTTATATATTGTGTCAGGTAGGGTAGGGGATATGCAGCTTAAAGAAGAGATAAGAAACCTCAGTTATTTAAATGGAGTAGAATAGAAAACCTGAAAGACTCCACCAAAAAACACCTAGAACTAATACATGAATTCAGCAAAGTTTCAGGATATAAAATCAACGTACAGAAATCGGTTGCATTTCAACACACCAATAATGAAGCAGCAGAAAGGGAAATCAAGGAATTGATCCCATTTACAATTGCACCAAAACCATAAGATACCTAAGAATAAACCTAACCAAAGAGGTAAAAGATCTGTACACTGAAAACTATAGAAAGCTTATGAAAGAAATTGAAGAATATACAAAGAAATAGAAAAGCATTCCATACTCATGGATCAGAAGAACAAATATTGTTAAAATGTTGACACTACCCAAAGCAATCTACATATTCAGTGTAATCCCTATCAAAATAACACCACCATTTTTCACAGAGCTACAACAAACAATTATATATAAAATTGTGTAGAACCAGAAAAGACTCTGAATAGCCAAAGTAATGTTGAAAAAGAAAACCAAAGCTGGGGGCATCAGAATTCCGGACTTCAAGCTGTATTACAAAGCTGCAATCATCTAGACAGTATGGTATGGCACAAAACAGACACATAGATCAATGGAACAGAATAGAAAGCCCAGAAATGGACCCACAAATGTATGGCCAACTAATCTTTGACAAAACAAGAAAGAATATCCAGTGGAAAAAAGACAGTCTCTTCTACAAATGGTGTTGGGAAAACGGGAAAATGACATGAAGAAGAATGAAACTGGAACCCTTTATTACACCAAACACAAAAATAAATTCAAAATGGATGAAAGACCTAAATGTATCATTTAGGAAGACAGGAAACCATGAAAATCCTAGAGGAGAAAACAGGCAGTAACCTCTCTGACCTCAGCCACAGCAACAACAATTTCTTCTCCTTCTCCTCCTCCTCCTCCTCCTCCTCCTTCTTCTTCTTCTTCTTCTTTTAATGTTTATTTATTTTTGAGAGAGAGAGAGAGAGCAGGAGAGGGGCAGAGAGAGGCGGAGACACAGAATCTGCAGCAGGCTCCAGGCTCTGAGCTGTCAGCACAGAGCCTGACATGGGACTCAAACCCACAAAACGTGAGATCATGACCTGAGCTGAAGTCGGACACACAACCGACTGAGTCACCCAGGCACCCCACAACTTCTTACTAGACATGTCTCTGGAGGCAAGGGAAACAAAAGCAAAAATGAACTATTGGGACCCCATCAAGATAAAAAGCTTCTGCAAAGTGAAGGAAACAATCAACGAAACTAAAAGGCAACCAACAGAATGGAATAAGAAATATGCAAAAGACATTATCGGATAAAACGTTAGCATCCAAAATTTGTAAAGAACTTATCAAACTCAACATTCATAAAACAAATAATCCAGTGAAGAAATGGGCAAAAGACATGAACAGACACTTTTCCAAAAAAGACATCCAGGTGGCTAACAGACACATGAAAAGATACCCAACATCACTCATCATCAGGGAGATACAAGTCAAAACCACATGAGACACCATGCCACACCTGCCAGAATGGCTGAAATGAACAGCTCATGAAAAAAGATGTTGGTGAGGATGTGGAGAAAGGGGAACCCTCTTACACTGTTGGTGGGAATGCAAACTGGTGTAGCCACTCTGGAAAACAGTATGGAACTTCCTCAAAAAAATTAAAAATAGTACTACCCTATGACTCAGCAATTGCAGTTCTAAGTATTTATGCAAAGGATACAGGAGTGGTGATTTCAATGGGCACGTGCATCCCAATGTTTACACCAATGTTATAAACAATAGGCAAATTATGGAAATAGCCCAAATGTCCATATGTCCATTGACTTATGAATGGATAAAGAATATATGGTATATATATATCTATATATATCTATATCTATATATGTGTGTGTGTGTGTGTGTGTGTGTGTGTGTGTACACACACTGGACTATTAGTCAGCAGTCAAAAAAAATGAAATCTTGCCATTTGCAACAACATGGATGGAACCGAGTGTATTATTTTTTTTAATATTTATTTATTTTGAGAGGGAGGGGAGAAAGACAGAGAGAGAGAGAGGGAGAGAGAGAATCCCAGAGAGGCTCCACACTGACAGCAGACCTCAAACTCATGACGCCTGAGATTATGACCTGAGTAGAAATCAAGAGCTGGATGCTTAACTGACTGAGCCACCCAGGCACTCTGGAACTAGAGTGTATTGTGCTAAGTGAAATAAGTCAGTCAGAGAAAGACAAATATCTAATTTCAGTCATATGTAGAATTTAAGAAACAAAACTAATGAACATAGAGGAAGGGAAGGAAAAATAAAATAAGATAAAAACAGAGAGGGAGCCAAACCACAAGAGACTCTTAAAAGTAAACTGAGGGTTGCTGGTGGGGAGGTGGGTGGGAGGATGGGCTAAATGGGTGATGGGCATTAAGGAAGGACACTTGTTGAGATGAGCAGTGGGTGTTATATGTAAGTGATGAATCACTAAATTCTACTCCGGAAGCCAATACTATACTATATGTTAACTAACTTGGACTTTTAATTAATTAGTTAATTAATTAATATGTCAAAATTTATTTCTGTATCTTTTAAAGGGGTTGGGTTGGGAGACAGCTCTCCATGAAGGGGCCTGGTTTCCTCCCATCTTGTTGCTCTGCCAACTACCAAGCTCTACCATGTCTGTGTTCCAGGTGGCAGGAATAAAAAATAGGCAGTCTAGAGCAAGCAATTTTCTTTTAAGCAAGTAACGTGGAAAATGTACACAATGCATCTTCTTACGTTTCATAGATGAAGACAAAGTTACATGGCCACACCCAGCCACAAGGCAGAATGGGAAATGCTGTCTCCACAGAGGACCATGTGCCCAGCTAAAAGTCAATTCCAATGAAAGAAGAGAAAAATAAACGTGGAAGGGAAGAGCAGCCAGCTGTCATTTACACATAGGTATGCAGACACTACATATAAATCAGTCTTTGGTTTCTCCTTTTTTTTTTTTGGTAGGTTTTCAGTAGAATAATGTCAGTTTTGTTTTTCCATGACTGAGATGAGAGTTAAAATGACTTTAAGCCTAATATCACTAATCAGTTGGTTGAGCACCTACTAATACCTACTCTTTAATCACAGGGTTAGTAAATGGATAATTATTTCACATTAGGTAAGAGCATTTGAAATTATGTAACTAATAGAAGGAATGTAGTAAACATGTGTTGTTTGTCCCCATTTGACAAATAGTCATGACCTTTCTTTAGACAATTGACCATGTCCCTGTCCTTGTGGTTGCCAGTTGGGGTGGGGGGAACCTTGTAAATGCCTCTGAGCAAAGCTACCCTAAGTAGTTTTCTCTGCATGCAACCACTCCGACTCTTTATTACCATGGTGTAGATTCCATCTGATGATCCCAGCCCTGGAGCCCCAGTGACATGATCTCTTTCTCACATCACTTCAGCTATGGGATGGTATAGTTCCCCTCTGCTGTTGCTAATCTCAGGGCAACGTCCTCATTACTTGTTTGGTCCTCAGCCCCTCAATTACCTGTATAACTCATTCCCTGTATTAAATTTCCTTGGTTGTAAATAATGTAAATGGATTCTAGCCTCCGGTCAGACACTGACTGATGAAATGGCCTACTCCTTGGGGCCGTTACAGTTCTAGCCACACGCAAAGACTAACCCATTGCTTTTAAACCCAATTCTCAATTCTCTCAGAAAGAGGAGCTGTTTAGCCCTGCTTGTTTCAGGCTCTTGATTGAGGTTGGAGGTGGGGAAAGAGAAAGGTGACTGAAGGTTGTGGGAGATAGCTCTTACGCTTTGGAACAAACAGCTCCCAAGCTATCCACTATAAGAACACAGGATGTGGAGGGGAGTAGCCAAATGGCTATTGTTATCTTGCAAAACTTTTAAAAACTTTTACTATTAGTTTCACAATCTTTATCATGATCTTAATTATCTTTATGGTCAAAAATAACTCAAACTATCTTTCTTAAGTGAAGGCTTTAGCTTATTGTTATTTCTACCCAGGCTTAGCCAATTTACTTGATGCCTCTAGGAGATGAAGTTTCTCAAAACGCCAAACACAAAAGAATTAAAGAGTTTAGATTTCTTGGTATTACTCATAACTATCCCCTGTAGCTCTAGTCTGAGGATGGGCCAGAAGTAGTCCTACCTGGAAGGTAGGTTTCAATTTTGGTCCTCGCAGAAGCAGACACCACAATGGGATTGGATGAACAGAAGTTTTATTGGGAGAATTACCAGTGAACGATAGAGAGAAGGAAATGGAAGCTGAGCTAGAGAGAGCCTTCGGACCGCAATGCAGGGCGACAACTGTAAAAGCTAAGGGGGAAGGAAGGTAGATTAACCAAGAAGAACTTAAGACTGCAGGCAGCCTTAAGAAAGTTTTGACCAGCGTAGGGAGAATCTTTAAGTCAAAGCTGCCCCTTAGAGGAATCCTGCATTCCTTAAGAATGGGTCTGCACTAATGCCCTTTGTGTGCTCAATCACTGACTGGGACAAGCCAAGGGGAAATATCTCAGCATAAACACAGTGCTGGATCTGGCCAGGCAATAGGCAAGGCTGAAAGCCAACTGTGTTCCTTATAGCAGAAGATCTGAGCAAGTTGTTTCCCAAGATGCTGCACAGCGTACTTACTAAGGGAGGAGATGATTCCTAATACCAGCTCCACACACAGAGCATGCTTACCATACTCTTCTCACTGCCATGTTTCAGAATATGTATCTTGTTACCATGTTAGTCTAGGTCCCTATGGCGGTTTCAAGATCTGAATGTGGCTTATTTACCTAGGTGAGCTGAGTGAAGTGAAAGAGAAAAGAGCCAGGAGAAGGGGTGCAGATACTGGCCTGGCCAAAAAGGTCCAGGCTGAGTGTCCCCAGAGACAGAGGCCTAGGAGAGGGTTTCTACTTTTTCCAGAGAACACCTGCATTTCTGTGTGTGCGTGCATGTGTGTGTGTGTGCTTCATTTTCTGCCATGTCCTGAGACAGAGAACGCACATTGATGCCAAAGCAAAGAACCAAGCTGCAGCAAAATTAAGTGTCTCAACTGCTATTTTTTCTAAGAATGCTGATGCTGATTCAAATTTAATGTTTCTACCTCAAAATATGAATTGTATTATAAGTAGCATAACTCAAAATGAATTTTCATACAATGTTTATATTTTATGGAGTTATTAATCATCAGCTTTATTACTTTAGTTTCTTTTTCCTTGATTAGGCTGCAGACCAGTCTCAGCTCTGTCAGGGTACTCTGTAGCAACTGGAGACTGATGGACCCCTCAGGTTTTCTTTTGCAGATTAAGGATGTGAGGAGCCAGAGAGAAGCTGAATCCCTAGAGCTACTGTTGTGACCTAAGTTATGGAGTCATTCTGTGGTTCTCCAAAACGCCAACCGGGCCTCCCAGCGTGAAACCACCCAACGCAGGTGATGGGAGATGACTAGGCTGGTTTTCCGTGTCCTCCCTCCCTGGCTGACAATAAACCTCTAAACTAATCTAGGTACATGTATGACTTTTCCCTGACTAGTCCTCAGTAGTTCAGGAGAGAGATGAAGAGCATCTGAAGTGAGAAGGGGGTGGGCCTGGGGAAGAAAGCCCATTATGTGGGTGACTGAATGTTGTAGGATAAAGAGGAGTCAGAGAAATTTTCCAGGTTTTCTGTTTGGGGCCCTGGTGCGAGTTGGGGGATAAATGCATCATCAGCAGAGGTAGAGGATATAGGAGAATAGGCAGGTTTGGAGGGGATTTGCAAAACTCAGTTGGAGCAGGTTGTGTTTGAGTTGCCTGTGGGAACTCTTGGGACACATCTCTAGCAGGCAGCTGGAGATATAGGTCTATTCTGGTTACTTATTGCTACCTGACAAACTACCACAAAACTGAGTGGTTTCACACAACACTTTTATTTATTTGCCCACAATTCTGCGATTTGGGCGTGGTGGAGAATAGCTTGTTTCTGCTCCATGTGGTGTCAGCTGGGGCAACTTGATGGGACTGGAGGATCCACTTCCAAGATGGCTCACTTACACGTGTGGCCAAGTTGGCTGTGCCCAGTGGGAGCACATCTAGGGCTGTTAGCCAGGGGCCTGAGTTTTCTTCTATTTGGCCTCTCAAAATGACTGGGGTTAGACTTCTGACATCATGGTAGCCTCAGAGTAGTTAGATTTCTTACATGGTACTACCTCCAAAGGGGGAAAACGGAAGCTGTCGTCAAAAGCATAAACAGAACAAACAAGGAAAATAGATTTTATGCAGACTATTGCAAAGGAGAGAGTACCCAGATTTGAAGATTGGAGTATAAGAGCAACTTGAACTTTTATAGAGAGGTTATCAACGGATGCTTATAGTTGTGAGATAGAGAATCTGAAGGGACCCTATGAAAGATGGCTTTTTTGCTGCCTCTATTCTTGCTACACCCCCACCCTACACATGTCTTGTGGTACAGATAATGTATGTCCTCCTTGTAAAGGTCAAGGATTCAATGATTTCTTTGGAGTCTTCCAGCACAGTAGATAACATCTAAGGAGTGACCAGGCGTGTCATTATGAACATTTTTCTAAGACCCCTAGCTCCAGGTCATAAATGACTTATGGAGGACACTTAAATACTCATCTTTGTTCCTGAATGCCTGAGAAGACATGCACATGAGTCCACAATCCTCAGTAAAAACACAGACACCAAGTAAAGACAAGACTCATTTTTTTTTCCCTTTCTGAGACTCCCAGATACTGTCTGCACTCTTTCTATGTCTTCAGTAAACTCTGCTGTCACTTCCTCTTGGCTTATGTTTGATTTCTATCCTGTGCAAAGCCAAAGACTCTCTTGGCCTGTCTTGTGGGACCTCTTTTGGGTCCTTGGACCAGCCAGCCTACATCAGTTAGAATTGTTTTGTAATCAGGGGATGTCTTAATCAGCCAGGATGTGTTGATATCTGTGTCTAGCTAATTTTAAGGGGAAAAACAGTTCTAATCTCAGCTAATCATCTATGAGACAAAGAAAGTTGAAGGGTTTGTGCCTGGCCTTGTCAACAGATTTAGACAAAAAGGGAAAGGTCTGTATTTGGCCTTATCACAGGTGAACAAGGAGTCATCTGCTAGTGTTATGAGAGAGTGGACAAAGTTTCATCTAAGTCATATGGGGAAGGGTGGTTCTTTGTGGTAAGCCATTTCCCAGAACACAAACATGTGTGTGTGTGTGTGTGTGTGTGTGTGTGTGTGTGATTTCTTAGTCATTTCCGTTTTCCATGAGTATAGGCTCCAGTAAATTTCAATGTTGTCACTGCAAAGTCTTCTTAGGGCCTCAGCCTGAACTGGCAGTCATTTTTGCCTCATTCTTTTGTTTAAAGCAGTAACAGATCCAGACCACATTCAAAGGGAGAATGTTACACAAAGGCATAGATACTGGGGAGGCATGGTTCATTGTGGGCCACCAAAATAGTCTCTCATAGAGTCTGAACCTTGGACTGGATATTTAGAATAGGATGCTACTAGCATATCCTAGGTGGTAGCTGCAACCAACAGGTAGGATCACTGGGCATGTGCACACATTGGTAAATGTAGAGGAGAGTCCATCAACATTTCAGACATATCAGATTGGAGTCTTGAGGGTTGTGATTTTCCTAGTTTCTCAGAAGCTCTCATTAATACTGTTCCTTGCTTAACATTGACTCCGACATTTTCTTTAATTTTGTTGTTAGTTATGTTTCATGAACATCAGCTCGGTATTCAGCTAGCATCACGGTAAGGATGACTGGACTTAACCAGAACTGCCAATTAGCAAGTTTTTACATTTTAATTATTTGCCCAGATTAGATATGGTCAGAGCCATTGACTTAACCAGCTTCTGCAACAAAGAGGGCCAACAGAAAGAGAGGGAATCCCTATGTGAAGGGGAGTGTTTGTGAACAAAGGTCTCCCACACAGGGACCCTCCACAGAAGGTAGCTAACCTTTGGAAATTTGATCTTTCTCTGTCTTCTTCTGGACTCAACAGTATCAGTTTCTTTTGGAGCTCTTTGTGAAGATAGGCTAATAAAAGACCATAAATCTTTTTTTACTAGGTGAAGCATTTACCACTCTAATTAGCATCACCATTCAAAGGCTTTCATATTCCAGAAACAAACACCAGGCATTCTGAGCGCTAGGGTTAAAGGGAATCTTAAATCATGAGTAAGCATAGGTGAAGGGCATGAAGACTTAGAGTTTAGGTATTGCCTGTGTGCTGACAGTCATCGGGACTTTACTGAGATACCACAATGCTGAACATACTTACTGTCCTAGGTTTTATGAGTAAGAGATAAAACCCAAGCCTAGTACTGTGGGTTTGTAAAGAAATGATTGTAATATATTATTTCGTTCTGGGTTATACTAAAGTAGGTCTGCACAAAATGTTAATGACTTCCCCAAAGCAGAGTGGTGTATGTTGCACCAAAGTAAGTAACAGCCGGGGTCCTGAAGCATGGATAGGAGTCTACTCAGCTATACGTAGTAAAATGTAGAACGGAAGGCCATTTACATGCAACAAGGAAACGTAAATTTTGAGGTAGGAGGACCAGCCTCTCAGGAATTTCTCAGAGGCTGTCATCTCTTACTCTCAGTCCCATCCCGGGAAGGTGGTAGTGAGTGTGAGTGGTAAGTCCCCTCAGCAGGTTCCTAATCCTACAGCCGCGCGCTGGTAGGGAAACGAGAAAGAGCAGAGAAGGGAGGCGGGGTGTGTGTGCGGAGTGGGGGGGGGGGGGGGGCAAAGACTTCCCGCGCATGCGCCCTGGCAGATGGCCGGCTCAGCAGAGCAGTTTGGCCTGTGGCTCCCTCCGCACGTCGCGCCTCTCAGGGGCCCGCAGACTTGGCCCTGAGAGCGAGCGCGCTGCGCGCTCGCGCAGCCTCTAGGCCGGGCGGGCGCCTGCGCACAAACGTCCTGGGCGTTCGAGCCGCGGGGTTATTAGAGGTGGAGCGCGGGGAGGGCGCGCGGCAGGAGGCGGCCGCCGTTACGGCGCGAGCGTGGTCACGTGGTCGCTGGTCACCGCCGCCGCCACCCCCTCCCGCCCTGTTCTCTTTCTGGTCCGGCCGGGCCCGGCCGGTTCCACGAGCGCCCGGCAGAGACTGAGGGAGAGAGAGAGAGAAAGAGGAGGGGAGGAGGAGGAGGATTCAGGGAATAGGAGCTGGGGAGCCCTTCTACGCCACAGGTAAAACAAGATGATGATGATAATCGTAAAAAAGCCCGAGCCCCCCTGAGCGCCTCCGCCTCCCTCCAGTGCAGCCCCCACATGCAGTCGCTCCCGCCCCGGCCTCTCCCTCAGCTTCTTAGGACCAGTCCCGCCTTTCCCAGCACCGCTGCTGCAGCTGCCGCCGCCTCCCGGGAGGGCCTGAGGGTGCTGCTGCTGCTGTCGCCGCGAACGGGTAGTCGCACCGCCCCCGTTTGTGCGCCTCCCGGATCGGCGTGGGGGCTGGGTGGCGGGAGGGAGGCTCCTCTAGCTCCAGGGCGGGCACGGAGAGGAGGTTGCTTCCCCCAGTCGGCCAGCCCGCCTTCCCTCCTTCGAGAGGTTGGGGTCTAGGCTGCAAGGCCAACTGCAGCGAGAGGGTAGAGCCTGGTGGGTGGACGGGCTCAACTTCCTACTTGGTAAATTTCCCTGTTCATTTCAGCCTAGGCAACACGTTTCCTTCACAGGCCGGAAGCAAAAGGGACCCGTAATCCCCAAACCTTTTAAAATGCAGCCTTTAGACTAGCGAAACCTTTCTCGTTTTTGAGGAAAGAAACGTGACCTTATTTTAGTGGGACTTAAGTTTGTTCACCTGTAAGAACGTGCAAGTTGAGGCCTTTAAGGATCTGAGAGAAACTTTGTGAAAGTTGATCCCTCCTACTTTTCCTGCAAAAAACGAACACAAACCTAAACAATTTTCGGTTCTGCAAATGACCTAGAGTTTGTTCAATACCAGCTCTTAAGTAGTTTTTAGTTTCAGGAAAATGATATAAAGTTCACATCCTTTAGGGTGTTTGTTTTTTTTCTGAATGATGATTTTTGGGAATGAGCTGTATCCGTCAACCCCAAATTGGACTAAATCTCAGTAGTAGCGTACAGGTTGAACAGCTTTGGGCCGGATTGCGCGGGGACACCTAGAACCAGTCATTATTTGTACTCTTTGTACAACAAAATATAGTACCAGTAAAACTGTGTGTTATTAGTGTGCTGTTGCACAAAATACTGATTGAAAGCAGGAAGTGTTAAATGTAGGCATTGTTAAAAATCTGTACACTCAAGTTCATTTATATGCTGGTCATTTTTCTTAATGAGCTTTTCTGATTACATGTCTTGGAATTTTCATGCTGTATCTCTAAATTCAAATGTAAACTTGAGTATTTAAAATTTTTTACAGCTACCTGCAGTAGAGTCAGAGCAGTGCTTCTCAAACCTTAATGTGCACAGGAATCCCTTGGGGATCTGGTTTAAAAATGCAAATTCTGATTTAGTAGATCTGTGATGCATCTTGATATTCTGCATATCTTATGAGCTCCTTGGTGCTGCTAGACAAGGAACAATTCTTGAATAGCAAGGAATTGGATAATGTGTGTGCTGAGAAATAAAGTGATATGTCAATGAAAACGTTCCTTAATTCATCCTGAGTGTAGAGGTGGCTTGAGAGAAGGGGTAGATGGCAGGATGAACTGCAAAAGCTTGTGTTAGGGAGATCCTTTATGAACAGTGAGCAGGCTATGTTGGAATCCCAGGGAAGGGATAGCAGACGGAGGGTGAAATGCCCCAACCTGGAGGAGTGGAGGTACCAGGTGTGCATCCTGTGGTGCATACATCACCTGGCCTGTGAATTTTTCCGTGGAAGCCTAGTATACTTCTGGCTGACGGACTCAGCTATGGGTACTTAGGTTTTATCAGCTTATAGCCTGTGTGTCTCTGAATCCATTGCTGGGAGGAAGTTTTCTTTTATTGGTGAGAGTATTGAGTGTGTGCTGCTTCTCCCAGATGCAGCCTCCGTTGAGCAATGCATTCCTCAGCTTTGGAAGCAATCTTGTAAAGAATTTAGGGTCTCCACCTGTTGAGGTTATCCTAAATGGATTCAGATGTTTTCCTAATCTAATTAATAAAAGTAAATTGAAAAGTTGAAAAGTCCTACTTAACCTCATACTTTATGTAAATAAAAATGGTTGTACTTGGGGCACCTGGGTGGCTCAGTCAGTTAAGCAACCGACTTCAGCTCAGGTCATGATCTCGGGGTTTGTGAATTCAAGCCCTGCATCAGGCTCTGTGCTGACAGCTCAGAGCCTGCAGCCTGCTTCAGATTCTGTGTCTCCCCCACCCCTCCCCTGCTCGTGCTCTGTGTTTCTCTGTCTCTCAATAATAAATCAACGTTAAAAAAAAATGGTTGTACTTAACTTTTTAAGAACTTTTTTAAACAGTAACCTCGACTACTTTTAGCACTGTAATTTTTATAGTCTTCATTCTAGTCCTTACTTTACCATTGTTTTTTCTTGTTATTAAGTAATATTTATGACAGTACTTTTGAAGCACTAGTGCCAGCCTTCTAAGCACTTTACTGTCTAACTCCTCTAATTGTAACAATCTTTAAGGAAACTAAAGCAGAGAGTGGGTAAAAGTCCTATGCTAACAGAGTTGGGCCTCTGGCTGGCTGGCTCTAGAGTGTATGCTTTAACAATCTTCTCTGTGCAGCTTTAAAAAAGTTTTTTTTTAAACGTTTATTTATTTTTGAGAGATAGTGCATGAGTGGGAGAGGGGCAGACACACACACACACACACACACACACACACACACACACACACACACAGAATCTGAAGCAGGCCCTAGGCTCTGAGCTGTCCGCACAGAGTCTGATGCGGGGCTGGAACACATGAACCGTGAGATCATGACCTGAACTGAAGTGGGACGCTTAATTGAGTGAGCCACCCAGACGCCCCTCTATGCAGCTTTTTGGAAAGAAAATAAATTGATACTTTTTAAAATCCCCTTTCCCTAGTATTGTTGAGAATTATGAGTTTTGCTTTCCATTGTTAAATCCATATTTGTCATCTTTTAAAAAATTTCCCCCATTGTATTCCATGAAATGCAATCCCATAAAATGAAAACTTGCCTCAATGCTTGTACTCTTTTCTGAATAAGATACTGAAATATTGAAAAGCTTTATTTTGTTTGCACCTGTTACCTGGACCAGTCTCTTTCAAGTCTGTAAGTCATTGTTAAATGTGAAAGTAGCGTCTGCTTCCTTTCGGCTCTGCTAGTTTTCAGTTCATTTTTTGCCTATGCCTCTCTTTCATCTTCTACTGCCTGCCCCCCTCTATGCATACATAATAGATGCAGCTTATATTTGTTATTGTAACGTTTAGGATTTTGGGGGGGATTGATGGGGTCACTGACTTTTTATTTGGCCAGTAAGGGGGGGTGCCTGTGTGGCTCAGTTGGGTAGGCATCCGACTTCGGCTCAGGTTATGATCTCACCATTCGTGGGTTTGAGGCACGCGTTGGGCTATGGGCTGACAGTGCAGAGCCTGGATCCTGCTAAGAGTTCTGTGTCTCCCTCTCTCTCCCCCTCTGCCACTTATGCTCTTTCAAAAATAAATAAACATTAGGGCACCTGGGTGGCTCAGTTGGTTGGGCGTCCAACTTCAGCTTGGGTCATGATCTCACAGCTTGTGAGTTTGAGCCCCGTTTGGGGCTCTGTGCCGACAGCCCGGAGCCTGGAGCCTGCTTCAGATTCTGTGTCTCCTTCTCTCTCTGCCCCTCCCCCGCTCATGCTCTCTCTCCTTCAAAAATCAACATTAAAAAAAAATAATTTTTTTATTTAGCCGGTGAGGATGATAACATTCTAAGCATGAGTCATTGTTATCATATTTTAACACTGAGTAAGTACTAAGGACAACCTCAGAATAAACGTTAAATAATTGGTTTTCATAAGAAAATTAATATGTCATCTGTCCCCCATCCCCTTTTGTCTCAGACCATTGGAAGTTTTGTTCTGTATTAGCACCAGTCTGGGGAGTGGTGCTTATACACCTGGTCTAAGACATTTCTCTTAACGTGGACAGATGGTTAGAATGGCAGTAATACTATAGTGTGTGTACTGGAACTTGAGAAATGAGATTTTGTGGGAGGGGGAAGTGAGAAGGGAGGGCCTATGGGCTGATTGCAGTAGCATTAGTTTTTCATTAACGGGGATAATAATGAAGTTTAGGTAGGAAGTCAGTATAACAACAAAGCCCGGTTGTAAATGTTTTCTCAAAGTTCATACTTTGTTGTGATGTCTGTTGTAATGTCATGCTGCCCAGTTTCTTAGCCTCATAGTGCATCACTTTTCTCATCTTTGAAGTGAGGATAGTAATAGTACCTCACAAAGTTGTTTTTTGGATTAAATGAATAGATGTGTGTGTATATGTTTATATATATTAGTATAGCATATATGTACGTATACATATATAATACTTAGTGTCTGACACATCGTTAATGCTATCATGTGTTAGATACCGTGTTTTACTATGGATCGTCTGCCGTGTGGTTGATCATGTCCACATGAAGAAGACTATTTGAATGAACTTAATGGAAATTGTACATTTATTTGGTATAAACCTGTGTGGGCCCCGAAAACAGAAGTTGTTTGTACTTTTTGGATAAAAATACGAAATTGGGGAGGCGCCTAGGTGACTCAGTCCATTAAGCATCTGACTTTGGCTCAGGTTATGATCTCAGCCTACTTTAGATCCTCTGTCTTCCTCTCTCTCTGCCTCTCCCCTGCTCACGTTCTCTTGCTCTCTCTCACTCTAAAAAATAAATAAACATAAGAAAAAAACAAAATTGGTATAGTATGTTCTTATCCCTTTGGAGAATTAAATATGAATAAATATGGTTTGGCCACTCAGATTTTTCAAAACAAGGAAGAAAGGCTGTAGAAATAAAAGATGTCTTTGGTGGTGGTTTAGGATTGGTTTACAATTTTCAAGTCTTGAACAAGGTAACCTTTTTCCTGAAGGCTTTTCTGACTAACACATCTAAGTAAGATAAAAGGTTGAACCAAAAGCAGTTTAGGTTTCCACTTCTAAATAATGGATCTTCAGAATAAGGTTAGTGAGAGGTAAGCCCCCCACTTCTCATATAATCTCCTTGGGGGAGATGTATCTGCTTTCTGATGGAGTTGGGTGATACAATCCTGCAAGAAGACTGAGCCGAAGTTACAGATCCTGGCTGTAGAGGTGTGCATTCTGTTTGCTGGTAATTAGTGGGGATCAGAATCAACCCCTTAAGTTTCCCAAAATAGGTACCTTAGGAGGTGTTCTGGTAGCTACCTTGCAGGAATCCAAGAGGAATTACTAACACTACATCTCTTGCCACCCTGGAGTGAGATGGTGGATTGATTGCCCTGGATCCTTGGTGGGGGTTGGGAGAGAAGGTGTTGATGGGAGATGGGCAGATGGTACCACTATTTCCGTCTTTGTCTACTGCCTTGATTAAACTAGACTTCTTTTTATGAAGTCCAAGAGTCTTGTAGTAAGAATGCTCCTTTTGGTAGGTAGATATGTGTGGGGCTTGGGATAAATTGCCTCCCCTCTCCAACCTTCATTACTCTTAATAGTTTAGGGGTTAATTTTAACCTATTTATCCTGTGGGGTGTGTGTGTGTGTGTGTGTGTGTGTGTGTGTGTTGTAAGTATATATGGATGAACATGTGGATGTGTTGATAGACCTATCTTTTTAAACTAAAAGTGGATTTATGCTATTTTGTTACTTGTTTGTTTTTCCCTTAATATTTTATGTTACTAATGATGTTATTCTTCCACACAATTTTTAGTGGCCCCATACTGTTTCATTGTATGAATGTACTATTAGTAGTCCTCCATTCTTGTACACCTAGATTCCTTTCAATCTTTATATGACAAGCAGAGCTACACTGAACGTTATTGTAGCTAATATCTCTTTGTGCCTATACATTATTATTTAGGAAAAATTTTTGCGAGTGGAATTATTAGTAGGTCAAAAGATATGCCCATGTTTAGCAGTTTTGATACACATGACCAAATCGCTTATCAGAAAGGTTGTACCACTTTACCCTTTCCTACAAAACTGTTTGAGAGGCCCTGTACTTGCTGTTATTGGGTATTTTCTTTATTTTAACAGCTTTATTCGGGTATACTTGACTTTATACCTCCTTCTCTGTCTTCTTATAGGCTTTAACATTTTATGTAGTTAAATCTTGTTGTTCCTTTATGAATCTTCTAGGCGTTTCCTACCTTATGTTTATATAGCTATGAATTTATATTTTAAACTATTTTTATGTTTCAGTTTAAAATTTTGAATTTACAGTTATTCCAGAACATGTTTAGTTGTATAATGTGAAGTAGAGGGTACTAGATTTTTAAGCTTTTTTTTTTTTTTTTTTTAATTTTTTTTTTCAACGTTTTTTATTTATTTTTGGGACAGAGAGAGACAGAGCATGAACGGGGGAGGGGCAGAGAGAGAGGGAGACACAGAATCGGAAACAGGCTCCAGGCTCCGAGCCATCAGCCCAGAGCCTGACGCGGGGCTCGAACTCACGGACCGCGAGATCGTGACCTGGCTGAAGTCGGACGCTTAACTGACTGCGCCACCCAGGCGCCCCGATTTTTAAGCTTTTGATTAGCGAGTTTTGTTAGTAGTACTGAATGAATGATTTATTCTTTCTCGATTGTTATCAGAAGCTTTATCATTTGGTCTTCTATTCAGTTCCACTGTATTTAATTTTTTATTGGTGGGAATAAGATTTTCCTGTGTGTGTGTGTGTGTGTGTGTGTGTGTGTGTGTGTGTGTTTTCTACTATATCTGGTAAATAGAAGAGCTATTGATTTTTTGTGTGTGTGTATTTTGTAACCAGTCACTTTCTGAATCTGTCTACTATAACAACTTTTCAGTTGATTCTTTTACATTTTCCAAGTAGATAAGCCTACTGTCAGAAGCTGGTCATTTCTGTGGGTTTTTTTATTTGTTTTTTATTTTCCCATGATTAATTTTCACTTGTGGAAGCTGTGCTGGAATGATTTTCTTAATTTCATTGACTTGAAAAATGATATTTTATATGGTATTACTGTGAATTGATCTATTCAGCTCTCAGACGGATTTTAAAATATTTGGAAAACCACTTTACCAAGTGATCTCTGTTATGTACTCAATGTCACCTCCCAAAATTTGTATGTTGAAATGCTGTACCTTTACTCTCCCATGTAATGGTATTAGGTGGTGAGACTTTTTGGGAGGTAATTAGAGCATTAGATGAGGTGATGAGGGTGGAGCCCTCATGAATGGGATTAGTGCCTTTATAAGAGTCAAAAGAGAGTCTGTTTCTTCTCTCTGGCATGTGAGGCTACAATGAGAAATCAGCAGCCTGCAACCTGGGGGAGGGCCTTCAACCAGAACTTGACCCGGTTGGCACCCTGATCTCAGAGTTTGGTCCCCAGAGCTGTGAGAAATCAATTTCTGTTGTTTGTAAACCAGCTAGTCTATGATACTTTGTTACAGCAGTCAGAACGCATAATCTCTAAGGACCTTCTGGCTCAAAACTTTTGTGATTCTACTTTTATGTCAAAATACTTGTGGTAATATACATAACGCTCTGGTACTTTAACTTAAAGTGCCTACAGCTTCTTTTATAATTGTGGCTGTCTAGCTCCACTGCCCAAGCAATTATTCTGAAGTTTTACATTTTTATCTCCTTAGGAGAGCTTGAAGATTTTTTTCTATGTGATTTGGCAGAAATCAAAAGGAAATACTGATAGACTACAGAAATCAAACTGTGCAACGTTGGGTTTGCCTAGTTGCATTATTAGGTATCATGGTTTTCATTCTCTGGTCAGGTGGTGTAATTTTGTACTTTTTATGATTTTTCTTTTCAAGCTATGGTCCTGGTATGGTCTACTTAAAGTTCGCCAATCCAAATTATGTAATTGTCAAAACTGAGTGTAATGGAAGCCATTGGGAAGTGATAAATAGACCAGGAAGCAGTGAAGATAGGATAGAATAGGAAAGGTAGGGATGGGGAAGTGCCTGGTATGTCAGTCCTTTTTTCTCTGGCCCCCTCTCTGTTCTCTGATTATCCTTTTGTACTTCTTTGCCCTTTTAATGATTTTCTGGCTTCGTATTTGTTCTCAAGATATATTTTATTTTCTCTTTCAGAGAATAGCTCCACTACCTCCTTGATACTTTGGTTAGGAGTACAGGTGCTTTCCCCCAGTCTTTGAAGTAGTCCTGATCAGTATCCCTAATTACCTTCCTTCTTGTCACTAAAACTACCCGCATAATGCCTTCACTAGTGGCCACCATGCATCCTGCCTAGCAAAGGATGTGATAAAACACTGATTAAACTTGGGGTTCTTCATAACATAAAACCACTGTTGTGGAAGCATTAACAAAATGAGAGATCATAAAGACAAACTGTCAGAGAACTGTAGAGTAATATCTGAGTGGCTGAGGAGATAGTGAGAGATTAATATTACAGAGTGAGAAAAAGCTTCTGAAGAAAGTCTGTTATCTTAGCTCTCCAATCCTGATTTCTTATCTGAGCTTTGGACCTGTGTGTCTGTTTGCCTACTGGATGATTCCACTTTTGGATGGCCCACCGAGAACTCACATTTATAACGTCTGCAACTGTCTTCTCTTACAAAACCTGTTCCCCCTCTCAAGTTTATTATCTCAGTGGATGATACCACCATCTTTCTGGTTGTTGAAGTCAAAAATCTGGCAGACACACGCATTTTACTCCCTTTCCCCAAATCCTTATGTAAAGGCATCTCTCTCGGATTCTAAGTCTTGAATCCATTGTCTCTTTATCTTCAGTACTTCTACTCTGGTATATCATCTCTTGATCTTTAAAAAAAATTTTTTTTAAATGTGTATTTATTTTAGAAAGAGAGACAGAGCATGAGCGGGGGAGGGGCAGAGAGAGGGAGACACAGAATCCGAAGCAGGCTCCAGGTTCCGAGCTGTCAGCACAGAGCCCAAAGTGGGGCTTGAACTTAAGAGCCATGAGATCATGACCTGAGCAGAACTCAGACGCTCAACCAACTGAGCCACCCAGGTGCCCCTCACTTCTTGATCTCTAGATCATCATCTTTTGCCTTTGTTTCTGTAGGGTTTTCTGACTGGTGTCCCTGGAGCCACGTGGTCTTTATAAGCCCTCAGTTGATTCTCTGACTCTATAGCTTAAAACCTTTCAGTACTCTTCCATCACCTATTGCTTAGTCTTGTGTCTCCTCCTGCCTCCCCTATGATTTCATTATAAAGTACCGAAATATTTGGGTTTTTGGAACTATTTATGATTTTGCTTGCCTCAAGCCTGGAATAGTCTGTCTGTCTGTCTGTCTGTCTGTCTCTCTCTAAAGTAGGCTCCATGCCCAGTGTGGGGCCTCACATCCCTGAGATCAAGGGTAGCATGCTCTACCAACTGAGCCAGCCAGGTGCCCCAATCTTTCTGTCTCTTGATTTTACTAACTCTTGTGAGGTCTTAGCTGAAATGCTATTGCTCTAGGGAGCTTCCTTATACCAATAAGTCTGTGTTGTGTCCTTCCTGTTTGGCCCAATACGCTGTTGTATAATACAACATTTATTATGTATTATAATTGTCATTTTACCTACAGTCTTTGTCCCACTTTTGACTGCTCTGTGAATGCCAAGGCCATGTATGTCATCTTTACTCATACTCTCAAAGCTGTGACTATTAAAAGTGGGTGCCCCATACCAGGTACTGTTTTAAGTGCTCAATATGTAGCAGTAAACAAGAGACTGTTACAGTTTTTAACTGCTGTGTGATAAACCACTCCAAAACTTAGTACCTTCAATTTATTAGGTATCCATATTATATGGTAATATTAGTACTGTAATATTTACTTACTCATGATTTTATATTTGTATAAGATTTGGTAGGGTTAGTTTATCTCTGTTTCACTTTGTGTCAGCTCATTGGAGGTTAGAGTTTCCACTTCCAACATAGTTTACTCACATGGTTGGTAGTTGATGCTGGGAGCTAAACTGGGGCTGTTGATCAGAGCACCTGCATTAGGCTTTTCTCTGTGCCCTAGGTATGAGTGGTGGGTTCTGAGAGTGAATGTCCCAAGAACAAGCATTCTGAGAGGTAGGAAGTAGAAGCAGACAATCTGATGAACATTACTTCTGCTGTATTTTATTGGTTAAACAGTCAGCCCAGATCCAACGGGAGGAGAATTAAACTCCATTTCCTGATAGAGAAAGTGACAAAGAATTTGTGACTATATTTCATCTGCTATACAGACCAAAAAAATAAACAAAAAATAAAACTACAAAAATTGTTGGATGAGTTAAATCTTGTCTATACTTTTAACCTCCCAAGAATCATGATAGTACATCATTAATTAAAGAAAAATCAAACTACACCATAAAGTGAAATTTTAAAAAGTAACTTTTATTCCCACCCTTTTTAATAGTGATATACTTTTTTGTTCTTATTCATACAGTTTCTGAACTTTAAGTTTTAATTGTGCATACAACTCCAAATTTTAATGAGTTTTGTGTTCTATTTTTTTATTTTTATTTTTCATAAGTCCTCATGCATTGATATTATTACTCTAAGTATATTACTAGAAATGAAGTTATTGTGTGTGTGTGTGTGTGTGTGTGTGTGTGTGTGTAAGAAATGGGGTTATTATGTAAAGGAAATGCACAATTTAGATTTTGATTCTTATTGCCAAACTGCCGAATAGGGTAGAAATTAACATTATTTTTCTAACTTTAGTGCATGGTATAAATTACATTTGCCCACAACTTGCTATCAGAAGATGTTATAAATCATTGTTTTTGGTTAACCTATTGACAAACAATGAAAGATTGATTTTGTTCTTATTTTTTTTAATGCCTTTTTAAGCCCTTTGTCCATTTTGGGTTTTGTTGTTGTTGATTTTCAGGAGCTCTTTGCATGCTGTTGATTTTAACTCTTTGCCCATTATGTATATTGCAAATGTTTTCAATTTTGTCTTTTAATTTTGCTTATACATTTTAAAAATTCTTGTGAAGACTTACTAAATTTTTATGTAGTTCCATATATTAGCCTTTTTCTTTACTATTCTGTTTTTTGGCAGAAATAAGATTGAACTCAGTT
The DNA here is from genome assembly GCF_018350195.1 of Panthera tigris. Taxonomy (NCBI): domain Eukaryota; kingdom Metazoa; phylum Chordata; class Mammalia; order Carnivora; family Felidae; genus Panthera; species Panthera tigris. The sequence continues at coordinate 133,630,043 of NC_056668.1, read as the reverse complement.
CCTTGTTACTTGTCATCTTTTTACCACTTGAGCTAATCTTCCAGTAGCTTCAAATACAGAATTTTTGTATATTATATATATTGCTGTTGGGAAAAAAAACCCAGTAGACTAATAAATTCCGTAGCAGTTATACAGATGTCTATTTAGGGAATTAATTTCAGAATCTTTTCCATCTCTTAATGGTCTTATAATATAATGGAATTGATCTGTTTTGGGATTTGGCAAAATTCTGTCCTAGACAGTACCGGTGAATTGAGCTGAATAAAGAGTAGTTGTTCCTTGTGTCAGTGTTACACTTACCCACAAAATGAAACTTTTAGTGATTGAAATATAAAAATATGAAACCTATTAAAATTGGAAACAAGGTAATATGGTCAGCTACATTATATGGATGAAGTAATTCCCTGAAAAGAATTAGAAATGCTAGACATTTTTTTTTCTTTAAGAGCTAACATGACAGTAAGAAATCACCCAAAATGTATATGAAAGCCAGAATTCAGAGAAGTAAGTAGAATATTAAAACTGCTTTTCCTCTGAGGGTATTTCCCACTTTCTAGGGTGCTTTTACTTTAGTTTTGAGGGCCTTCTAAGGCTCAGAGTATTAAAGCTCATAAAGGCCCAGGGAGGAGAATCTAATTGGAAATTCCTTCCCTATAAAATTGGACTCCAAAAGAGCTCTGGTCATAGAGTATGGTTAAACCAAGATGAAAACCCTTCTCATGCTCTTGCTCACAGGAGGCTGTAAGAATGTTTGCCTTGGGCTTGAAAAAATATTATTTCCTAAGAAGTTATAAACATAATCCTTCCTTCTTGATTTGCAGCTCAAATTCAGTGTTGCTTGGTGGTCCAAAAGAACCTTAAATTGTGAATTTAAAGGTGGGTCTAGGTACCTGGCAGAAGCAAATGAAAGTCCTCTCAGGTAGAATATATTTTTATCTTCAGTCCTAGAAAATTCCCACAAATACTTTTCCAAAGAACTAGCTCACAATAAAATATAGTCAAGCACACAAGGAAACGAGGTACCATGAGTAAGAAACAGCAGAAAGAACTGACTGACAGAGATGAACTCTCAAAAACTAAAGATTTTGAAATTATCAGACAGATGATGAAAGAACTATTTTCTTTGCAAAAAGATAGAAAATATCAGTGGGCAACGGGAAACTTAGGAGATTTGAAAAAGACCTGAACAAAACTTACAGAAATAAAAAATACGGTAAGTCAATGAAAAACTCAGTGGATACTGTTAGCAGTAGATTAAATACAACTAAAGAAGACCAGTGAACTGGACATAAGGGAGAATAAATTATACAGAAGGTAGCACAGAAAGATCAGGAAATGGGTAAAAAGAAAGAGATTGCAATATATAGAGAACATAGAATGAAAAGGTCTAACAGTATTTCATCAATTTTCTAATTGTAAAAGGGAGAAATAATAGGGAAGGAAGGAGTGTTTGAAAAGAGAATGGCTGAGCATTTTTCAGGGCTGAGGAAATCACTAGTCCACCGATTTAAGAAGTTCTGAGAATTTTATTTATTTTTTTAATTTACATCCAAGTTAGCATATAGTGCACCAGTGATTTCAGGAGTAGATTCCTTCGTGCCCCTTCCCCACTTAGCCCATCCCGCCTCCCACAACCCCTCCAGTAACCCTCTTTCGTTCTCCATATTTAAGAGTCCCTTATGTTTTGTCCCCCTCCCTGTTCTTATATTATGGAAGTTCTGAGAATTTTAAACACACATCTAGACACATCATAGTAATATGGAGAACACTAGAAACAAAGATAATCTCTTAAAAGTTGGCAGAACAAAAGATGGATTATCTTTAATGTGGCTATAGCAGTTACACTGATGGCGGACTGCTCAGGAGCAGAAATGGAAGCCAGAAGATAGTGGGATGGTATCTTAGTGTGCTGGGAAAGAGTTGCCAGCAGACTAGTCTGTACCTAGTGAAAATAACTTTCAAGAAGGATGGAGTAATGACATCTTCAGGCAGTTGTAAAATATTCTCTGTGAAGAAAATGTACAAATATATTTTTCTGGTTGATTCCAGTATTTAGAGTGGAGAATTCTAACATAACTAAACAATTTTGAGCTTCACGTAGTTTTATTCTTAGAAAGTTGTGTTTACACTTAGTGCAAAGAAATACTGTTTGGCAATACTTTTACCAATATACTACTCCAGCTTTTGGATGTTTGCTGTGTTCAGAGTCTTTAGTATTGTTGTAGGAAATACTTCGTGGTGATTAATGCATGCCTTTAAGTCTTGAGTCTTGAGTCAGTGATGTGATTTTTAATATTCATGTTTGAAATATCATAAGTCAAACCGAGAAGAATTTGGAGAAAATTGTGCCATGGTATTCACAGAAATAATTCCTGGAAATAACTTTATTCTCATCTCCCAGTCCTAAATACAAATTTCTGGAGGAAAAAGAGGGGGAGATTTTTTTTTTAAACCCATAAACAAGGTTGGCATAAAGGGGAGTCTGTGGCGCTGGGAAGAGCAAACAGACCTTACCCAGGTGGACCTGGATTAGAGTCTGGCTCCAGCACTTAGGAATTCAGTCTTGATGTGACGTAAACATTTTGATACTTAGTTTTCTCGTTTGTAAAACAGGGTAAGACTACTTTGCAGGCGTATGGTGAGGAATAGAGTCTTGTTTGTAAAAAGTGCTGAGTAGGGTCCTGTGGCTCATACCGAGTTCCCAGCTAATTGTTACTGATGAGTAACATAGAAGAATGAATCGAATCTGGCAAGGAATTTGAAATTACTTACTGTACAAATGGTGTAAAAGAGTTAATCATACTTTTAATATTGAAGAGTCATGGACACTGATCATAATGATAAATATTTTTTGAAGTTAAGAAATTGTCGGAATGTGCCTTCTCTTAACTGATTTGGTGGTTAATTTTGCACCAGATCAGCTGTGGATGCTGCCTACAAGTTAGGCTGCTTTACGTTCTTCATGGCAGGTAACAGGGCAAGATGAAATCAGTGACTTTCTTTAGAAACTTAAAAACATTGCCAGCCACAACACACACACATCATATATCTATATTTATCTACGCCTATATCTACATATGTGTGTGTGTGTGTGTGTGTGTGTGTGTGTGTGTGTATTTCCGTCTCCTGAGGTGGAAGTTCATGATGACAGCTAATTAATGGTAAACCTGAGTATTTTAGAAATTCAGTCCACAAAATGTTTATAAAGTATGTGCTTAAAACTTTATACTATGCTTTTCAGAAGTTAAATAAATTCACTGGCCTGCAAAAATTTAGAGTAAGAGCCATCAGAGCACTCTTATTATTGCTCTTTGAATTGAGGATCTGACTTCTATAAAATATTTAGACCTAGATTTTCCATTCTTTTTTCCTTTTTGTTGTTTATAGTCAAGATGCAAAATAGAATCTTTTATGATATAGAACTACTTGCACACCTTGAAAATTATTTTCTAGTTTTTTATTCTTTATTCAACATTTGGACATTTGCCCTCATTGAGCAGTGATAACTACGCAGAGTATATTAGCTGATTGCCTTTTTAAACCATACTTCTTATCATAGCAAACTTTAAAAATCATATAATGAAGATAATTCAGGCGTTTTTTTCTTGGAAGTTGACATTTTTAGAATGTTCATTACAGTAATGTTATATTTGTAGTTTTTGAGTTTATTCAGGTTATAGAGACAAGGACTAAAAGCAAATCAGGCATTTCTTATCTTTCAAGAAGTTCTAGGATCACCACTTTGAAAATGATTTGGGTAAAGGTAGTGACAAAACTTTATCTAAACAAACACATGCACAAATGCTTCCTAGTAAACATCTAAGTGTTTCAATTTTCTTGGTCTGTGTTAGACCCGCATGTGATGCAGAAATTGAGCAACAGCAAACTTTTGTGCAGTTAGATCATGTGATACTGGTATTCGTTCAGTGCTGCTTTTGATCTTGGAGGTAATCTCTTGTAATCCCAAACTTTAAAGCACTTTACGATTATACTTTCTAAGCTGATATATTTTGCATTAGTAAAAATGCATAGGATTAGAAAAGACACTATGAAACTCATGTAGACATCTTTTTTTCTTGTTTACATTTGACTTTTTGTTTCATATTTTGAGATTTGTTTGTTTATATTCCGTAGGCTGATAATTTCTTTTTAACTGGTGGTTGTAGTATATGAAAAATTGTGGGTTAAATTTGAATGAGCCCCCGTTTTGTCTTTTATCTCTTCTAGTCTTTTATATTTTGAAAATGAGTGTTATTTTATGATATCAAACTCTCTGTGAATCAAAGTCATTTCTCATAGGAATAGAAATTACTACTATAGTTGTTAAGCTAAGGATTTATTCATATATCATTTCAAGTGTTCTAGTTTGACTGTTTTTACAGAACCAAAAAGGTTTTTAGGTACAATCATATCTTCACATTTTACAACACTGTTAAGAACACTGCTAGGTTAAAGAAAAGTTACCTAGGTTTTTCTTAATTTCATCTACTAGTCCATTAAAAAAAAAAACAATTCTAAACAAATAGGCTTTTCTAGTTAGTAATGATTGCTTATATAAAATAAATAATGATGCTATCTGATTACACTAGGTTACTTTTGTGCTGTTTTGTTGAGAAAACATTCCATTTATGAGATACTAAGTAAAATTTTGTGTTTTTAGTAGAGAACCATAGTCTGTCTTTAGAATTCCTCAGAAAGCTTTCCTTTGAAACATTGTGGTATTTTTAGTCTTGAATCATAATTATCTTTTATTAAACAGTTATACATGAAATTATTCAGAAATCATTGCAGTATTGAGAGGATCAATGAGAAGTTTGGTGAAAACAAGTATTTTTTATAATTAAGTTGACTATATTTATAAAATTTCAATGTTGATGATACCAAGGAATTCTTGTTAATATTGTTGGCTGTGATAACAACATTGTGGTTTGAAAGAAGAACTGAAGTTTTTTATTTTCTAAGTAAGTAGGGGTAAAATGACAGGAGGTTTGGGGCAGGTAAATAAATATAGCAAAATTTGATAATTTGTTGAGTCTGGGTCATGCGTCTATAGGTGTTCATATTTTATTTTCACTTCTTTTGTTTATGTTTATAAAATCTTATAAAAATTAACTAGAGTTTACCAGGGGTTGGGGGAAGGGGAATAGGGAATTACTGTTAGTTGGGATGGAGCTACTTTTTGGGATGATGCAAAAGTTCTGAAAATGGATAATGGTGACGGTGGTACCGTTGTGAATGTACTTAACGCTACTGAGTTATACAATTAAGAATGGTTAAAATGGGAAATTTTATGTTATATATATTTTACCATAATGATGAAATATGAGTATGTTGTTAAAAATAATTCCCAAGAATCATTATACTTTTAGGGAAAACTTTTGGAGGTATATAGTACCTTTTACCCTTATTTTTCTTTCCTCATTAACTTTTTTCTCCTTTCATTTGGAAAGAAAGAGGAAGGAAAAATCTTCATGTCGTGTCAGGACTTTCTTAATGGGTTTGGGTTCTAGAGTGGTGTTCTAATAGCATGTTAGTGATTTGTGAGGTTGTTTTAGTGGGTTGCTCCTGTGATTAAGATAAATTAGAAAATATCAGGTGCATTGTGTACAGTGAGTGTAAACATGGTAGTCATTAAATGTTTTTTTCAGTTGTATAACATGTGTATGTGTACTGAATTGTGATGTAAACGATATTCTCTTGGTGGAGCCAGGTGTATTTTAGAAAGGAATATCCACGTAGAGGGTATTGGTGACTGCATAATAGCTAGAAAGCAGATGTCAAAGTTTGCACAGAGGGGCTAGGATAGTAACTCAGATTTCACCAAACTTTCAGACATTAATCAGACAAATAGGACAAATAATTAATTGAGAAGATCTGACAAGGTTATTCTATCCACATATGATGACAAATACAAAATTAGGGGAGTAGGTTGGATGGTGACTTTGAGAGGTTGATAATCATTTTTGAGCTTTTGTATCAATGAGAAACTAATTAGTAATTATGAACTGTTTTAGGTAGGTTTTTTTTTTAAATCTGTTTGTTTGCAGATCTCGACACATAGTTGATGCTAAGGAAAGCTCTCTTTTTATTTATACAAGTATTATTTAGGTTAAAAATGTGGAGAGTTTGATATTATTAAATACAATTTAAAATACTAGCTAGAGAAAAAAAAATTAAAAATAAAATACTAGCTAGAGATTGTCATGTCATTTTGCCCCCCCCCCCAAGTAATTCTCTGGTTCATGTATTTTTTTTTTAATTTAAAAAAATTTATTTAATTTTAACTTTTTTTTTTTTAATTTTAGAGAGTGCTAGCAGAGAGAGGGGCAGAGGGGGAAAGAGAGAGAATCTTAAGCAGGCTCCATGCTCAGTGCAGAGCCTGATGTGGGCCTCAATCCCAGGAACCTACAGTCATGACCTGAGCCGAAATCAAAAGTTGGTGCTCAGCCGACTGAGCCACCCAGGCACCCCCTCTGGTTCATTTTTAGCTTGAAATCACCCACAGGAAATACTGTTCTAGAGAAAGTAAAGGAGAATCAGATTCTAGAGCCGGGTAAGACTGATCTCAAATTTTACTTCTACCAGTTGCTGGTGAGGTTGCTTGGAAAAACTATGTAACCTTTTTTGGGTTTCCATTTCCTCACTGTGACATTGCCTTGTAGGGTTTTAAGTAAAATGAGGTGATTTATGTAAAATGCCTAGTAGTGTGTGGTTTCTCAGGACATGCTTCTTGTTGTTAACATGAGGTCCTTCTCTCTTTACTATCTCATTCTTCCAAAGTCTGTACTCTTAAATTGATTTTTTTCTTTAGTTTGGGGATTGTCGTCTAATATTTTTCTGTGGGATCCAGAACAAACTATTTCAATGATTAAGAAATATTTTTATTCACAAAATAAAACCAAATAGTAGATGTTCTCTGTGCTCTAAAAGGGTTTCATTTCCTGAAATACTTTATAGATGGTGAATGATTACTGAATTATTTTATTAGACTAGTTCTATTTGGAGGATTTCATGTAGTAATGACATGAAAGGGGAATTGAGAAGTCCTCTAATAGTCAGTTGTTAATATTGAACCATTTACAGCTTATGCTCTTATTTATATTAAAGCGACTCTTTTCACTTTAACACGTTATGATCTTTTAAGAAATTTAGGATATAAGATGAATGGTTAAAGGTATGTCTTTTAACTGATTAGTTGGGTTTGTCTTGAAAAAGGACTGAATTTTCTGGATTTGGATAAGTCACTGACAGGAGGTCTTTAACATTTTTTTCCCCCCTCTGAACAGATGTCTTGGCCTGCAGTGACTCCCAACTCCCATAATCCTTCCAATTTTCTCCTCTACCAAATAAGTTTTTAAAAAGTGACATTTTTATTATAAGTGATTGACTTAATTCAGGCAAACATTGCAGCTGAGGAAAGACTTCATTCCACTGAGGAGCACTTTGGTATGAATAAAATGTTAGCTTCTTTATCTTTAAGAATTAAATGCATGGTTCCCTCCTGTCCCCCCACCCTCGCCGCCCCGTATTCAGAATAATAATTTTGTGTAATAAGTTTTCTTCAAGATTAAAAGTTTTTATGCTCTAGCATGCTGAGGTATTACACTTTTTGATACGCTTTATTTTAAATGACATTTAAAAACAGGATTCATCCAGAATACATTAACCACAGTAGGTCTTTCAACAGAGGAGAGTTAATTCAGGAACTGGTTGTACAGGTTGCTGAGAAACCAAACGGAACTGTGAGACAAATCAGATATTAATAATATCCGAAGCCTCTGATGCTGTTAGGACTCGGGGAAGATGAGAAAAGCTGGTGCTGTCAGAGTTCTGAAGCCAGAGCCCTGTAGGGGAGCTAGAGCCATACGTGGGGCTTCGTGATAGGGGCAGGGATGTCAGGGGGCGGGACTTCTGGAGGGAACTGGAGTTATGGAAGAGACAAAGCTTCTGCCAAGGATGTGTCAGGGAGTGGGAAGAATGGAGGAGAAATACTCTTGGCTTCTTCCTCTTTTGCCTTCTATCAATCATTAGCCACTCTCACTGGCCAAATCTCCCTGGAAACGAGAGGGCAATGTTGCTTGGAAAATGGAGTTGCCTGTGCTACAGAGCAGTACAGGGTAAGCCTGGAGAATAGATCTGAAAACATGTAGTTATGTTGCTAGTTTATGACAGTCATCAAGACACCTGTGCTCTTGTGTTGTATTAGCTGTTAAGAAGACCTAGCTAAAAAAACAAACAAATCAAAAACCCCAACAGACAGAAGAACCTAACCAAAAAACCCTCTCAGCTCCCTCCCTCCCTCCTTTCTATCTTCCTTCCTTCCCTCCTTCCTTCCTTCCTTTTTTCTTTCTTTTTTTCTTTCTTTGTTTCTACAGTGGAAAGAAATAATTCCTTGGAAACCAACATTATGGTCAGTATTTCAGTTTAGTAAAGACATTTACTGAGTGGCACTGTTCAGATAAATAAGCTACAAAGTGGAAACCACTTGGTTCTTGGTTTTGTGGTACTCAGAGTCTACTGGAAGAAACTTTTTTTTTAAGAGGATACTTTTAATTTTTAAATTTCAGTAGGATGTGTGATAAGTTAGAGATAGGGAACATGTTTTTCTGTAGGAACTCAAGGGAGGAGCCATTAACCTAGGCTTGTAGTTTGTGGAATGCTCTCAGGAGTTGGGAAACTTGAGCTGAGTTTTAAATGTTTGGTCAGAATTGGTCAAGGGAGGGGAAAGGAAGCTTCTGGAAGGAGAAGCTTGAGCAAAGTCTCAAAAGCTTGAAAGAGCTTAAGAAATTTCAGTCACTTGCTAGAGATTCAAGTTTGGCTCAAAAAATGGGCCTTGGAAAAGGCCAGGTTGTTTTTATTCTCAAGCAGGTAGGCAACTGTTGGAGGGGTAGTGAAGTAGACTGATTAGCTTTTTTGTTGCTGTAATTTTCCCTAAGTGTAAAAGCTGGGTTCAGGAGGGTGCGATCTTAGAGGTAGGAGACCTGAAAAGAGGAATATTCTACTGGTCCAGGCAATAGAGGAGTGATGGACATGAAACTCTCAAAGGTAGCCTCATGTCTTAGTCATTCATTTCATGTCAGTGCCTATGCTCTACTTTGATATACCCTTCTTTTATGTTTGAAAATTCAAACTAATACAACTTTCAAAATAAATGGATGAAGTGTTGTTTTGTTTTCAAACTACGCATGCCTTTTTGGATACTCTGTTATTTGTTCTTTTTGAGAATCCTAGGACCAGAAACAGGAATAAGTCACAGACTCTGCTCTCTAGAAGCAGGCATAGGATACATTCACTAATTGTACACTCACTAGTCTGCTTTGGAGTGCTGGAGAAGTGCTTTGTTCTCCTAGAGTCAGGTGATTGTTCTGTTACTGAAGTATTATAGGATGAAGCAATTTCCTGTAGAAATTTCCTTGAGAAAAATTTCCTGTATTCCTTAATGTAGTTTCTGATATTGAAGAGTGACAGATTTGCAGTGTGACATTTAATTTTAGTAAATATATCTTTTAAAATACCAAAATCCTGCATTTGAATAAGATCCACTTTACACATTGATTTTAATGTATATTCTGTAATTTATTCTGATAATGAATGTGAGATAGATGTTATTAGTGCTATTTTCTTTCTTTACACACTCTGGTCTGGGTTGTCTTACTCAAACTCTAATGGGATTGCTACTGTATCATAGATGAGCAAGACAGAATTTTTGTCATCACGAAGTCTATAATCTAAAGTGGTCAACAGACATTAATTCATAATATGAGGCCTGAGATATAAGTTAATGAAATCCAAACATTGTATTGAGGAAATTAAGAGGAAGAAGATATTTATTGTATTTTACTGTGTCTAAGGCATATATTTTTTCCCACATTTTAACATTTCTAACATTGACAGATGTCTATAATTTGATGACATCTTAAACTTGAAGAAAAGTATATTTTCAGAGAATAATAAAGGCATCTATGTTTTGGAGGATGAGGAATTTAGTTAAGTCAAATGAAGTTCTAAGAAAAAGCACCTGGGCAAGAAAGCCATGATGTGCTAAAGTAATGGTAAGTTTTTTTTTTTGTTTTTTTGTTTTTTTTTTAGTGTTCAAGAATGACATATAAAAGGTTTGGTAGATAAAGCTGTGGAAAAGGGGGAATTTTATTCTGTAGTGAGTGGGAAGCTATTGAAGGGTTTTAAAAGGGGAAGGTATGGTACATATTTCATTGTGAATTTCTTGACCGATATTTGGGAATATGTTGCTATATTGGAGAGAAGAGGAATTGAAGGAAAGGAAATTATGCTGTTTTGAAAAAATGACTTTGTTGAAAGCAAAGATGTTACAGAGGTAGAACTGACAGAAATTGGTTACTGAATGTGGGGGGTAGAGTAGGTGGTGGTGACGGAGAGATACCAGAATTACTGGTATGGGAGGAAAAGACCTGTTAGCTGAAACAGTGTGTTGAAGTCTGAAAATCAATTTGAACTTTGTGACTGATATGACTCCTCTTGTCACAAATACAGCAGGAAGTGTGGGTATTTAGGTCTTGAGTTTAGGAGAAAGGTCAGGGCTGATGGCAAAGATTTAGGAGATATCAGCTAGACAGTGTTATAAATGAATACAGTTTAGAGATCCATGAAGAGAGTAAATGGAGAATATTAGTGAAGGAGAAATATATATATATATATATATATATATACACACACATATGTACACATAGATACATATGTATATATACACATACTTGTGTATATATATATATGCATGCATATATATACATATGCATGTATATACACGTATATATATGCATGCGTATATATATATATGTATATATATTTGAACAATTTTAATTGTTTTGGGCATGTATAGTCTATCTCAACCACTTATTTAAAAGTGTACGACTCATTGGCTTTAAGATTTTCAGAGTTGTTCAGCCATCACTATAATCTATTTTTTAAAAGATACTTATGTGTTTTGGGGGAGAGAGAAAGAGAGAATCCCAAGCAGGCTCTGTGCTGTTAGGGCAAGGCCTGATGTGGAGCTTGATTCCACCAACTGTGAGATCAAGAATTGAACTGAAATTAAGAATTGGACGCTCAACCAACTGAGCTACCCAGGCTCCCCTACAATCAGTTTTTAATCAGCTGTTTATTTTTTATTTTATTTATAGGGCATGTGAGTGGGGAAAAGGGGTAGAGGAGGAGAGAGAAAGAATCTTAAGCAGGCAGCACATTCAGCATGGAGCCTAACATGGGGCTTGATCCCATGACCTGGGGATCATGACCTGAGCTGAAATCAAGAGTTGGATGCTCAACTGACTGAGCCTCCCAGGTGACAGTTTTGAGAACATTTCATCATCTCTAAATAAATTCCATGTTGTTTAGCCATAGGCTTTGCCATTTCTGCAACAAGGGCTATTGGGATTTTGATAGAGATTGCACTGAATCTGTAGATCACTTTGAATAGTATTTATATCTTAACAATATCAAGTTTTCCTACCCACGAGTGTAGAATATCTTAACACTTACTTAGGTCAACTCTAATTTCTTTTAGCATTCTTTTCTAAATTTCAGTGTTTAAGTCTTTCCCTTAGCTAAATTTATTTCTGGGTATTTTATTCTTTTTGCTGGTTTTGTAAATAGGATAACTTTTTAAATTGTCTTGGGTCATTCATTGAGAATAGATAAAAACACAACTGATTTTTGTATGTTGATCTTGTAACCTGCAACTTTGCAGAAATTGTTTATTTGGTCTAGTGGCTTTCTTATGGATTCTTTGGAATTTTGTTATATAAACATAGGATCATTTCATTTGTGAATAGAGATAGTTTTACTTCTTCCCAATTTGGGTGCCTTTTATTTTTCACATTTTCTTGTCTCATTGCTCTGGCTAGAACTTTGGGTACATTGTTGAATTGTAGTAGTAAAAATAGGCATCCTAGTCTTTGTCCTGATCTTAAGGAGAAAAGGTTCAGTCTTTCACCATGAATATGCTGTTAGCTGTGGATTTTTGGTAAGTGCCCTTTATCCTGTTGAGGAAGTTCACTTAATTCCTCATTTTCTAACTGTTTTTATAATGAAAGGGTTGTCTGAATATTGTTAAGTGCATTTTCTGCATCGGTTGAGATGATCATGTGCTTTTTTTCCTTCATTTTATTAAGGTGTATCACATTGACTGATTTTTGTTATGTTGAGTCATCCTTGAATTCCTGGGATAAATTCTACTTGGTCATGAGGTACAGTCCTTTTAATATGCCACTGGGTTTAGCTTATTAGAACTTTGTTGGACATTCCTGATTATAGTCAAAAGGATATTGGTTTGTAGTTTCCTTTTTATGTGAAACCTTTGTCCTTGGTGTTAGAGTAATAACTGGCTTCATAGAATGAGTTGGGAAGTGTTCCCTTCTCACTAATTTTTTGTAAGAGTTTGAAAAGAATTGGTGTTAATTCTTTAGATGTTCGGTATAATTCACTAGTGAGGCCATCTGGTCCTGGACTTCTCTTTATTGGGAGGTTTTTAATTACTGATTCAATCTCTAGTAGTTTAGGTCATTGAGATTTTTCTTTTTCTTCTTGAGTCAGTTTATGTAATTTGTATATTTCTAGCAATTTGTCCATTCCTCTGGGTTATCTAATTTGTTGGCATAAAATTGTTTACATTATTTTCTTATCCTTTTTGTTTCTCTAAGGTCTATAGTAATGTTTCTACTTTCATCTGTGATTTTAGTTATTTGTGTCTTTTTTTTCTAGCCATAGGTTTGTCAATTTTATTGATCTCCAAGAATAGTTCTTGGTTTTGTTGATTATATGGTTTTTTTAATTTTATCTCTGATCATTATTATTTCCTTTCTTCTGATAGCTTTGGGTTTAGCTTGCTCTTCTTTTTCTCAGTTCTCAAGGTGTAAAGTTAGATTATTGATTTGAGATCTTTCTTAATGTAGGCATTTACAGGTATAAATACTCATTTGAGCACAACCTCAATGTATAGTATAAGTTTTGATATGTTTTGTGTTGCTGTTTGTCTCTAATTTCTGATTTCTCTTGTGATTTCTTCTGTTACCAACTGGTTGTTTAGGATGTATTAATTTCTACATATTTATGAAATTTCCTTCTGTAATTGATGTCTAGCTTTATTCCATTGTGGTCAGAAAAGATCCTTTGTATAGTTTCAGTCTTTTTAAATTATTGAGACTTGTTTCGTGGTATAACGTAGAGTCTTTCCTGGAGAATGTTTTCATATGCACATGGGATGAATATATTGTTGTTCTGTAGAGTGTTTTATATGTGCCTATTAAGTCTAATTAGTTTATAGTGTTGGTTATGTTCCCTTTTTTCCTTATTGATCTTCTTGCTGGATGTTCTATCCATTATGGAAAGTAGTGGATTGAAATCTTCAACTATTATTGTAGAACTATTTATTCTTCTGTTCTGTTGGATGTTTTTTTGTTCACATTTAAAATAATTGCTGATAAAGAAGCATGTGCCTCTGCTATTTTGTTAGGTGTTTCCTGAATGTCTTATTCCATTTTTGCCCCTCCATTACTGTCTTTTTTTGTATGTTTACTTGATTTTTGTAGTGAATTGTTTTGATTCCCTCCTTATTTCTTTGTGTATATATTTTTAGATATTTCTTTGTGGTTACCGTGAGGATGACTTCTGGCATTCTAAATTTATAACAGTCTAGGTCAAATTGATACCAGCTTAACTGTAATGGCATACAAATTCCTGTGCCTATAATACCTCTGTTCTCCCACGCTTTATGTTGTTTTTGTTTCAGGATGCATCTTTATACATCGTATCCCAATAACATATTTATAATTTTTAAAATGTATTTTAAATCTTGTAGGAAATAAAAAATGAGGCTACAAGTAAGAGGTACCATAATAGTGGTCTTTATATTTGTGTTTTACCTTTCTTGGAGATCTTTATTCATATGGCTTTGAGTTCCTTTCTAGTGTTTTTCATTTAGACTAAACAACTCCCTTTAGCATTACTTGTAGGATGGGTCTAGTGGTAGTAAACTGTGTTAACTTTTGTTTTATCTGGGAATGTCTTAATTTCTCTGTTATTTTTAAAGGATGTTTTTGGCAGATACAAAATTCTTGGATGACAGTTGTATTAGGCAGTGTTTTCCAGAGAACCAGAACCAATAGAGTGTATGTGTGCATACATGCATGCACATACATTATTTTCTTAGGCATGCATTATAAGGAATTGTCTCTAGTGATTTTGGGGGGCTGAGAAGTCCCAAGATCTGCAGTCAGTAAGCTGGAGACCCAAGAGAGCCAATGGTGTAGTTCCTGTCAGAGTCTGAAGGCCTGAGAACTAGGATTGCTAATGATATAAGTTTTAGTCTAAATATTGACAGGCTCCAGATCTAAGGAGAGCCAGTGTTTCAGTTCAACTCCAAAGTCAGGAAAAGACTGAAAACTCAGCTCAAAGCACTCAGGCAGGAGGAGTTCATTCTTACTCAGCCTTTTTGTTCAATGTTCGTCTTCGATTATCTGGATGAGGCCTTACCCGTGTTATGGAGGGCAACCTGCTTTACTCAGTCTACCAATTCAAATGTTAACCGTAGCCAGAAAGACTGTCACAGACATATCTGGAATAATGTTTGACCAAATATCTGGGTACTCAGACACGCTCAGTCACATTGACACATAGAAAGAAGCATCTCAGAGTTTCTTCTTTCAGTACCTAAACTTGTCATTCCACTGCCTTCTGGCCTGCATGGTTTCTGAAGAGAAATGAGCCATTAATCTTATTGAGGCTTCCCTGTACATGATGAGTCACTTCTGTCATGGTACTTTCAAGATTCTCTCTTTGTCTTTGGGCTTCAACAATTTTATTAGAGTGGGTCTCTGAGTTTATCCTACCTAGCACTTATCGAGCTTCTTGGATTTGTAGATTCATTGATTTCATCTAATGTGGGAAGAGTTTTGACCTTTTCAAATACTCTGTTCCTTTCCTTCTCTTCCCCTTGAGACTCCCGTATTGTCTATGTTGGTCTGCTTGATGGTGTCTCACTGTATCTCCTAGGTCCTGTTCACTTTTTTCATTTTTTTTCTCTCTCCCAGACTCAATTACAGATGTCCTACATTCAAGCTCACTGATTCTTCTTCTGTTGCTGAAATTGCTCTTGAGTCACTCTAGTGATTTCTGTTTTTTCATTGCAGTTCTTTTGCGTTTCAGTTTTAGAATTTGCTTCCTTTTTGTAACTTCTGTCTCTTTGTCGATGCTCTAATTTTGTTAATGCATGGTTTTCTGAATTGTTTTTGTTCTTTTTCATGTTTAAGCTTTTTGAATATATTTAAGACTTGTTTTAAGGCCTTTCTAGTAAGTATTTTATATGGGATTTTCTCAGGGATATTCTTGTTAATTTTCTTCCTTTGAATGGGCCATATTTTCCTGTTTCTTTCTATGCTTTGTGATTTGTGTTTGTAGTTGGCAACTGGGCATATGAATATTATAATGTGATAACTCTGTCATTTGTATTTTCCCCTTAAGGTTTTTTTGTTTGTTTGTTAAAGGCTCTAATAGTCCATTTTTTTTAAGTGATTTTTTTTCTCAAACCACTTTTTTTTGGGGGGGGGCGGGGGCAAAGACTTTATTCCTTGTCATGTATGGTAAATTCTTTGTTCCTTAGCTTGTGTTCAGCCAGTGTTTTGACAGAGACTGCCTTGAATACCAGCAACTAAAACAAAAGCTAAAATATTCTGAACAAACATATAGAAGAATGAATACTTTTCCCAATTCTGTGTTGGGGCAGCCCTTCACTTAGCCAGGCTTGCACTGAGCCCAGTGGTCAGTCCAAGGTGGAAGTTTAGGGATCTCAGGTTTTTTCCGAGCATGTATACTGTTGTGGGCATGCATATAGTCTTCACATTTCCATCTGTACTCTTAATTTGTCAAATAAATCTTTTGCTACTGTGCTTTAGGTGATTTATTATGTGCTTAGATAGTAACTTTTGTTCCAAGCATTTTTAGGTGGTTCTTCTTGCTCTGTTTTCAGATGACTATTGGTTTTCTAGCTAGAGTTCTGAGTTAGGTGAAACAGAAATGAGCAGCTTGCATCAGCCCTTCAGGTAGCCCCCAGAAGGTGAGACCAGATATTCACACAAATTTGTGAATAAAGTCTGTTCTGTCTCTGGGACCAGGATTCCATACTGGGAGCATAGATTAAGGTTGCTGCTCTGCCAGGTTTTGAAATTGTCTCTTTCTTGATTTGTCATTTGCTTAGTTGTTGTACACCTTTACCTGTTTTCCATAGTTTAACAAAGTTGGTTGTGGCATTTACTGCTTGTTTGTTGATGTTTCTGTCAGGTGAGAGAACTTGAAGCTCCCTACTTTGCCATTTTGCTGATTTTATTTTTCATTGTGGTTTTGACTTGTAATTTTCTGATGTCTAATGATGTTGAGCATCTTTTTAGGTGTTTATTGGGCATTAAAAAAATGCTTATTTGTTTTTGAGAGGGGGGAGGGACAGGGAGAGAGATGAGGACAGAGGACCCAAAGCAGGCACTGTACTGACAGCAGAGAGCCTGATGCAGTGCTCAAACTCCTGAACCATGAGATCGTGACCTGAGCCAAAGTTGGATGCTTAACTGACTGGGCAGCTCAGGCGCCCCTTGGTGTTTATTGGGCATTTGTGTATCTTCTTTGGAGATTTGTTTATTTAGATCATTTGCCTAGTTTTAAACTGGGTTGTCTTTCTATTGAATTTTAAGTTTCTTTATATATTCTAGATACAAGTCCCTTATTATACAAATGATTTAGAAACATTTTCTCTTATTCTGTGGGCTGTCTTTTCACTTTGTTGAAGTGTTGAGTTGTACTTTGAAGCACAAAAGTTTTAAGTTTTAGTGATGTTTATATTTTTCCTTTTGTTACTTGTGCTTTCGGTATCATAGTTGTAAACTATACTTAAGGGGCAGGCAGAGAAAAATGAGAGAGCAAACTGCTGGTATTTCCTATGAGAATGAGCATTGGGTATTTATATGTTTGACTTTTGAATGCTGATTACAGGAGCCCATGAGTTGTGTGGAATTAATGGTTATGTTTCTCATAGTTACAATCCATTTTACTTGTCACTTTTTTCCCTTGGTTGTGGTTGTAGATGCTTTCTATGTTATCTGCTCATCCTAGGCCCTCATCTGAGAATTGCTGCCTTTGCTTTAACTGTAGGCCTCTAGAGCTGTGTTTGTTAAGAGCAGGATCCTGATATTCCCAGTACATATAGCTGTTGGGACCGTAGGTGGACCCCTTTGCAAAATGAGGCTAAGCAGTTTTTCAACAACTTGGAATTGTTAGGAGGCAAAGATACAGATTCTTTTGGTCTTTTCTTCTAGAAAAATGTGTAACTGGGGCATGAACAACTACGGTTAGCCTATGGTCACAGAGAAACGGCAGAGGGGACTGGTGTGTGGAGAGCAAAATGAAGTCCACTGTCAGGGACAAACTATCTCTCACCTTTGAGAGGCAGTTTTGTTCCAGAGGGTTAGAATATCTTTAATTCTTGACATTTTTGTAGTTCCTGATTTCCAGCTCCCACTGTGATTCCTGCTTATCAGTTCTGTGAGATACCTTTATTTAATATAAGTTTCCACTTAGGGCCAAGTACCTTTGTATAGGTTTTTATTATTGCCACCCAGAAAACCTCATCTAAGAGAATGACATATTGTGATGAAAATATCCACTGAGCAAACAGAAGGGAATGAGGAGACAGTTTCCTGTGAGATGCTTATATAATTTTAACTTGTAATTCTGGGCATTACAGAATAACAGGATGGTGATGATTATTTTTAATGTGGATTTGAGTGCTTACCTGTGATTCAAATTTAATTAGGCATGTGTTTTACATTGCTTATGTTCTTTGGTGTACTGGCTTTCTAACTTAAATAACTCTTCTTTGAAAATAATGAGGGGCACCTGGGTGGCTCAGTCAGTTAAACATCTGACTTCAGCTCAGGTCATGATCCCACAGGTTTGTGAGTTTGAGCCCTGCGCTGGGCTCTGTGCTGATGGCTCTGAGCCTGTAGCCTGCTTCAGATTCTGTGTCTCCCTCTCTCTCTGCCCCTCCCTCGCTTGCACTCTGTCTCTGTCACTCAAAAATAAATAAAACGTTAAAAAAAATAAAGTGAAAATAATTTAGCATTGTCTTTAAAATTGAACATGCATGTAACCTGTGACAAAATCTCTCTTCTGGTTATGTAAGAAAAATTCTTGGATGTGTGTAACAGGAGAGGTGTTCAAGAATGATTTGTTAGAAACATTATTTATAATAGCATGAACTTAAAAACAGTCAAATACACATCAGCAGGAGAAGGGGTGAGGAAGTTGTGATGTACATTAAAAGTGTTCATACAGTAGCATATTGAAGTGTTACAGAATACCACAGATGAATGACCTATAGCCACATATACCCACATTGATTATCGTAGAATCGTATATAGTGAAAAAATAGTGTGTCTTCACTGGAAAACACACATACAGGTATTCCGTGGAGGTATTGCCTGTTTGGTTCCAGATCTCTTCAGTAGGCAAATATTGCAAGAAAGCATGTCAGATGAATTTTTTGACTTCTCAGTGCTTATAAAAGTTTACAATTAGTCTATTAAATGTGTAGTATCATGTCCAAAAAAATGTACATATTTTAATTAAAAAATACTTTAGTGCTAAAAAATGCCAACCATCATCTGACCTTTCATTGAGTCATAATCACTGATCATAGATCACCATAATAAATATAATTATGAAAAAATTTGAAATATTGCGAGAATTACCAAAAGTGTGAGACAGAGACATGAAGTGAGCAGCTGATGGGAAAATTGTGCTGATAAACTTGCTTGATGCAGGGTTGCCACAAACCTTCAGTTTGTTGGAAAAAAAAAAAAAGGCAGTATCTGTGAAGCACAATAAAGCTAAGCACAATAAAATAAGGCATGCCTTATAGTATGATTCCGTTTTTAATCGGAAAGTACAAACAAGTTAAAAACTAAACATAGTGTTTAATGATACAGAAACAGGGTAAAACACTAAGGAAAGGTAAGGGTATGATTAAGTAAAAATTTAGTACAGTGATTTCCTATGTGGAATGTGGGGCAGGTTAAAATTCGGGATGAACACAACAAGAACTTAAAGATACTGTTCATACTCTACTTTTTAGATCAGAGATGAGTTTATCATTCATTTTATTTTTGTGCTTTATGGTATATTTTACATATATTCTTATCAGATTCTTTGCACATATCAAATACCTCATCATACAAAGGTAAAACCTTTTATAAATATATTTGGTACAAAAAGTTTTTTTACATAAAAATAAAACTAAAAAAAACTTAGCATTTCTAAAACTGAAATAATCAACTAGTCTTTTAAAATCAAGTGTTCTCTCCAGAATTTGCTCGTTATTTGCCTCATACTACTTTCTGAAGCCCCGAATCTTTTTTTTTAATTGTTTTAATATTTTTACTTACTTTTGAGAGAGAGAGAGAGAGAGAGAGAGGGAGAGGGAGTGAGCAAACTTGAGCAGGGGAGGGGAAGAGAGAGAGGGAGACACAGACTCAGAAGCAGGCTCCAGGCTCTGAGCTGTCAGCACAGAGCCCAGCGCGGGGCTCGAACTCTTGAACTGTGAGATCATGACCTGAGCCGAAGTTAGACACTCAAACCGACTGAAGCACCCAGGTGTCCTTGAAGCCCCAAATCTTAAGGGTTACTTTTGACTTATCTCAGATTGATTTAATAATGCTAAGTGCTAGGGATATTGTAATAAAACTTATAGTAAGCATTTTCTGAAAATAAATGAATGAAGCAGTCTTTATCTTTTCCTGTCTCATAACATCAAATTGTTCAACAGGTTCTTTCTGTTCTTAATCAGTACGTCTAGGTTAATCTATGTTTTCTGTTAAGTTCTTGGATTTCAGGTTCTTACTTACCTGTACCGTTTCCTGACTGGCTTTCCTGTCTGTATTCTTCCCTCTTCTTTGTTCATCCTTGTTAAATAATACTGGATTAATCTTCCTAAAACATTAATTTGATCATTTTTTCTCAGAAACCTTCAATAGTAAAATGTTGAGTTACATATTCTTTAGGTTGGGTACCCGTCTTCTACAAACTGGTTTTTACCAAGGGTCCACATTCCTCCTTTTTGGAGGGCAGGTGGGTGGGAGAAGACACACAGATAATTCTCTTATTTCTTACTGGCTGCTTGGCCTTGGGGTATGGGGGCGAGCAGTGTGGAGGTCCCTGATGCCTGATATTCTTACTCTTTGTGCTGGTGATAGCCTTCAGACTCCCCTAGCTTCAAATATCCTAGCTTTTGTACTATTCTCAGAGAAACTTCTGTATTTTGCAGCAAATATAGTGTTGTTTTTTTTTTTGTTGTTGTTTTTTTGTTGTTGTTGTTTTTACTTAAGGTAAAATTTGTTTTCTATTTTTCTGGTATCCCTTTTAGTTTCTGGTCTACCTCCTGAGTTTTCAGTCTGGTCAGGGTTGGAATCGTTATCAGTGGAATCATCGTTTCATTATGCTGCTGTCTTAGACAAGGTTCTTTTGGTGCCACTAAGAGGAATCCATACAAGACTGCTTACCCCAGAGTAGAATTTATATTAAAAAACAATGCAGAACTGATAGAACTGATGAGCAAGAATTACAGTTGATCTTTACAGGGGGTTGGCAATCAGGAACCACGTATTTCAGATCTAATTTCTGTAGATTTGCTATGAGGTGGGAAGCTACAACGTGTGTTTAGTCCACTGTCTTGATTCAGTCTGATTTCTAGTTTTAGAATCAATTGCTGAGTAGATTCCTTTACAGATAGGGTATTTGGTAAAAGATATTTCCATCGTGAATGTCCACTTGTATATCTCTAGCCAACTTTTATATGTAGAGATGATCAATTTAGAAGTGTTAGAGTGAGGAACCTTTCACAAGTGAGGACACCAATTGAAATACTTAAAGTCAGTTATTTAAAACTCTGTATGGTGTTGAAAGTTTTAAGAAATGTGGACTAAGGATCATAATTTTGAAGCTTCTAGAAAACTAACACTATAAAGTTAAAATTAACTCAGTCAAGAAAAATTCACTTAGCAGAAAAGAGGCAAAGTAAAATGAGAAGGGGCTATAATGTAAGTCAGTTCCCCCATTTAAGGTTAGGGTTTTTAGTTATGATTTCTTGGAAGTGGCATCTGTGAACCTTTTTTCTTGAAGTTAATAGTTGCAGTGGCAGTCTCCTTTTGGGAAATTAATGATTTATTTTGCTGGAAAGATTTAAATTGGTACACATTATCAAGTTTTGGCAAGGATATTTGGAAATCAGGTATTATATGCTGATGGGAGTATAAGTTGATATGGCTGTTTAGAGAACAGTTGTGCAGTATTCAGTAAAATGGAAAATATATATATAACCCAAAAATTCTACTTTCAACTATACCTTAGAACAGTGATTCTCAACCAGGGCATTTTTACCTCTCAAGGGACATTTGGCAATGCCTGGAGATGGTTTTGATTGTCACATCTGGGGAGGCATCTAGTGAGTAGAGATCAAGGATGCTGCCAAATGCCCTACAGTTCACAGGACAGACCTCCACAATAGAGAATTACTCATTCCAAAAATGTCAGTAGTGCTGAGGTTGAGAAACCTTACTTTGGAGAACAAAGTTCATATGGTATTATGTATGAACATGGAGATTTGTTCAAGGATATTCATTAAAGCATTGTGATAGTGCAAAATTAGAAACAATCTAAATGTCCGTTGGTGGATGATGGATAAATAAAATGTAGTATGTGCCTGTGATTCAGTACGTCATAATAGTTGAAAGGAATAAAGTATATCTATATTTAGATCTCAAAGATAATGTTGAATGAAAAACCAAGTATTTTCACTATGATACCATTTATGAAGATTGAAAAAATATACAAAACACGACTCACTTAAATATGTAGATAAAAATGTAGAAAATGAATTAGGAGGCTGTATGTCAATCTCATGACAATGGTTGCTAATAAAGAGGTAAGAAGAAGGAAATAGCACTGGGAATGATGAACAGTGGACTTTAATTTTATCTCTGCTTGTTCTTTAATAAATGCACATAAAGTGAAACAAATAAAGGTTCATAGTTATGTGAGTTTGAATTCATAACGTGAATGTCATTTGTTATAAATTCTGGTTGGGGAAACATAGATATTTGTTACATATATATGTGTGTGTGTGTGTATATATATATGTGTGTGTGTGTGTGTGTGTGTGTGTGTGTGTGTGTGTATAAATTTATTTTATAGTTCCGAAATTTCTCAAAAAAAGCTTATCCAGTGAATTCGATTTACAGCTTTATCTGTATTTAGGTTTCATATTATTTAGCATGTTCCTTTTTCAATTCTTTCTGCTCAGGAAGTTAACTTGGCTTCTTATGGATAGAAGTGGAACTACTTTTATGTATTCATTGTTTATTTTATTTAACTTATGTGTATAGTTGTAGAGAAACTGTATTAACTGCCGTTAACCACTAGATTTGTGCTTAATTCATAAAAGTAAAAGCTGTCATACAGAATTCCCCACAACTATGTGTTTTGTTTTACCTGATTTTTGTGTATTGGCATATATCGAAATAATTGGGCTTTTGGCAGAAACATAAAATATTTCTCTATGTGGACATTTTGTTGCATTAATTTTTTTTATTGTTGTAAAAGTGTTTGATTATAGTAGTTTAATCTTTCAGTAACTCTTCAGGAAATTAAATTTAGATATCTAAAGATTCTAGGAACTTTACCCATAAAATGTACTTTAACGTTTATTTATTTTTGAGACAGAGAGAGACAGAGCATGAATGGGGGAGGGTCAGAGAGAGGGAGACACAGAATCTGAAACAGGCTCTGGGCTCTGAGCTGTCAGCACAGGGGCCCGATGCGGGGCTCGAACTCACGGACCGCGAGATCGTGCCCTGAGCCGAAGTCGGCGCTCAACCGACTGAGCCACCCAGGCGCCCCCATAAAATGTACTTTAAAATCTTAACTCACATTTTTTGACTAAGTTCACTGTGACAATTTTTATAAATGTTATTGAAGAGAGAAAATGGATATAATGTCATACCCTATATATATATATATATATATATATATATATATATATATATATGGAACATAAGGATCAATTTTCATGTGTGATAAAATCTATTGATAGTAAAATAGAGTAGAGATAGGGCATGACCTGTAATTTTTTTCTTAAAGTGATATAAAAATAAATGTCTCAAACACAGTGTAATTAAATGTTATAACAACTATTCACGATACCTTTGAATTTAAATTATGTCAAATTAAAAAACTTAGATTAAAATTGCATTTATAATTATGTGGAAGTTTATAATTTTAAACAAAAAGCATTTACCAAAAATTATCCAGAAGTTTAGGAAACCCACTAATTTAAATTTAAAAACTTAAAATAACCTTTAGTTAATGATTTTTATTTACCTTTGTTAGAACTTAAATGCAAAAATACTACCCTGTATTTCTTTATATGTAAATGGCAATCCAATCAAAAGGTGACTGAAAATTAATGACTGTTTTAAAAAATAGTTCTTAAAATTTCAGATTAGATATAATTTTTTTGTTAAAGGATTTAATACAAATGATAAGACTGGCTTAATTATAAAATTCATAAAGATAATTTAAATTCAGAATATTTAATTTAAGATAATTTAAGCTCAAATGTATAATTATGAATAGTTATAACTTCTAACTATATAGAATTTGAAATAAGTCATATAACCTTTTTAGATAATTTTCATAATTAGGTGAGAACAAGGCATGAACTATCTCCATTTGATTTTCTTGCTAATATTTGCAATTTAATGCTAGAGTTATTCCTTAATTACTGAAGAAAGAGTTGGCTATAACATGGTTACCAATTATTTTTCTATAATATGTGATACGTTTTAAGGCTGAACTATTCAAGCAATAAGTGTTGGTTAAAAAATTTTAAAAGAACAACTTACTAGTGGTGTGTGTGTTAAGGTAGAGTTAATTCTTTGGTGGATTTAGTGTTTATGGAAAAGAATAGCTGATTAAACCCAGAAATTTATTAGAATTAACTTTCTTCGTGTATAAAATCTGTGCTCCGCTGAACAGAGGCATGAGGTTCTGGTTTGAGCAGAAGAGTGAGACCCTTAACTGTATGTACCTTTTCTAGTGAGGCAGTAGGACAAACATGGTGCATTCTTTTCGAGCTGAGATATTATGGAATGGGAAAGAATTAACATAATTATTTTAAGATAATACTTGCTGAAGAAAACTAATGATAACTGTTAGCAGTTTTGGCCTCTGTTCCCAGATCCCCATGTATATGAATTTTTTGCCTGTTGAGGTGCTTATTAGAGGTGTTTTGGTGGGAAAGCTTTTGATTCTCTGACTTAGGATATTAATCTTTAGATGTCAGTGATTTTAGTTACTAGAGTGTCCCTGTTGTAAGCTCAAGAGGTGAAAAGTACTAACCTTTATTTCCCACCAATTTTAAGCCATTTATAAATGTTTATGATGAAGAATTTTGGCTTTGTGGCTTGTTTTAATGGATGCCATAGAAAGATCTTTGTAATTTGCTTTTACTTAATAATATATTTTATTATATTTTTATTTATTTTGGGGAGAGAGAGAGAGAGAGAGAGAATGAATGAATGAATGAATGAATCCCGAGCAGACTTTACACAGTCAGTGCAGAGCCTGATGTGGGGCTCAAACCCACAAACTGAGATCATGACCTGAGCTGAAGTCGGACACTTAACTGACTGAGCCACCCAGGCGCCCCTTAATAATGTATTTTAAAAGAACATTGATTTTTAGTATTACCTTAAAAATTTATTTACTTGTTCACTTTTATGTTTTAAGTAACGATCAGGAAGTACCAGTGAGAAGCTTACAATTATGGGAACATTTTTATGTCTGGATATGTATATGTATGTGTGTATGTTTTTAAAGTCTGCCTTTTTCTCTCCACGAAGAAGACTTGAAGAAGCTGAGAAGAATACACACAAATTTAATTATAAGTTTGAATAAAAATTCAAAAGGCACCACGGAGTATTTCATTTTTCTTTGTATTGGAATGGATTGGTGATTAGTTAAAGTTGGGGTGGGTTGTCAGAATTTTAAATTATAAGGCCAAATATTCTTACGGTCTGACTATTGTCTCTGGTTGAAATAATGCATTAAAAAATTCATCATAAGTTTCCAGCTTAAATCCATCTTTATTCTAAACCACAAAGTTAAGGTGTTTGGTATCTTTTATCTGCTCAGGCATTAACTTTGAATCTGTATACCTATGGAATAGTTTGGAAAAAAATTTTATTTAAGGACCTTACTGCTGAGGTTTTTGAAATGGTCTGACAGTTTCTGCCTTTCTCAGCCTTTACTCACTTTTACCTGATGGATGTTTTAACTGCTTAGCCCAGTTTTCTATTAAAATTTTTTCCCATATCCTTAGATGTAGCACCATAGGAACCTTAAGATTCAATAAGCAGTGAAATTTTTAAAAATCTTGATAAATTGTTTGCATTTGGTGATACAGAATCACATAGGTTAGTATATCACTTCATTTAGTTTATTTGCTACGTGTGCCTAGTGATTGTCCTTTCAATTGCATGTGATGGGGTATGATGCGAAGAAGCAGCCATTGGTTAGATTTTGGGTATCTTTTTCTCCTTATATTGTTACATTTAATTTACATGTCTTTTCTTGTGTGTTTTTTGATGCCGTTCAACATGTTTTTTGACTTTCTAAGCTTTTAGCCTTTATTATATCTGTTCTGTGAAACCAGGATCCCATCAGGTTATTGGGATGCTTCAATTAGATGTGTGTCAAGCATTTGAAAACATGACCAAACACTTACACCAATAGTAGTTATGATTCTTCCTCAGGAGGTATAATTTCTTTTTTTCAGGTAGGTTTGAATTTCCATTTGATTTCTGCTAGATGTCTGAGCAGTGTCTTTTAAATGAACTGTGTTTAGAAATAAAAGAATCTCTTGTGCTTAGAGGATTCGATAGGTAAAGTATGCTGAAGTATTTTGTAGCTCACCTCACACTGAAAAAGACAGGTAATGGAAATTGGAATCCTGTTCATTTCAGTATAATTGAAAATATTTTCAGACTCTAAAGATACAAGAATATTTATTGTTGTTTTGTGTTTTTTTGTTACATTAAAAATAGCTCTAAATAAACCAAACACAATTTAGTATGAGTGGCAGCATGGGCAGAGTTTAGTGTTTAGTGAAAGTATGGCCAGAATGTTTCCGGTGGGAAAGGATATCATTAGCTGTTAAAACCTGGTCTCAATAACTTTCTTTACGGAGACCATTTGTCTCTACTAGAGCACATCTAGCCAAGTCGTTAGTTTTTTAAAAACAATGATAGAAAATGCAAGTCTGGAATTGTGCTGCAGGTATTGTGGTGGCTGTAGCCTTTGCACTGATAACGAGTTAACCGCAAGTTTACCTGTTTATTATGTTTATTATCTGTTTTTTTCTCGCATCTTAGATTGTCCAACTGTGTCTTCACTTAGGTTGGGAAATTTTCAACCATTATCTGTTCCAGTGTTACCTCTACTCTTTTCTCTTTTACATTCTTTTCTTTTTTAAAAAAAATTTTTTTTTTAACGTTTTACTTATTTTTGAGACAGAGAGAGACAGAGCATGAACGGGGGAGGGGCAGAGAGAGAGGGAGACACAGAATTGGAAGTAGGCTCCAGGCTCTGAGCCATCAGCCCAGAGCCCGACGCGGGGCTCGAACCCACGGACCGCAAGATCGTGACCTGAGCTGAAGTCGGCCGCTTAACCGACTGAGCCACCCAGGCGCCCCTTTTACATTCTTTTCTAATCTTGATCTGTTTGTGCTACTTCAAATGTGATTTTCAGGTCAGTGTTGGTCTGCAAACTGATTTCATTGGTCTGTGATGAATTAAGGGCAAAAATTCAGAGTAACCTTAGAGAAACTTTTAATAACAACTTGATTATTACTATGATATCTAAGTACATTTTATAGCTTTTGTCTGCAGTGGATTAAAAATTTGAAAAATGGTTCTTCATCACAGATGGTTTCAGAATTATTTTGTTAGGCCTTCTTACTCTATTCTTTGTTTTTCTTAGTTGCTCTTACATATTTTCTTTCTTCGTCTCTCTGAACTGAAATTTTACATAGGTTTTAAAAGTCTTTGTGATTATTTGTATTGAGTCTACTATTTAACTTTACCCTAAATTAAAACCTGTGTTTTTTATTTCTTGAGGATTTATTTAACTCATACATGTATTTTAAGCTTTTCTATTGCTTGGAACATCCTTATTGTATAATCTTTTCAATAATTGAAGAATCTGTAGTCTAATCCTGCTGTCTTTTGTTTGTGTTGATTCATTCATTGTGTCTAGTTTCCTTGTATGTTTTGTGACTTTTTTAAAAATTTGAGTAGAGTTGTTTTTGAAAGTTGGTGGATTCTTTGAGGCCTGGATTGAAGTTACTTTCTTTCACCAGTAATTTGCCTATGCTTCTTCCCCCAGATGCCTCGGGGTACTAACAATTTAAGAGTACTTTAAATAACATTGTCATATGAGGTTTATTGGATTTTACAAGTAGCATGAGTGTATCCTGAGAACCTTTGTGAAGGTTATACTTTGTGGTTACAGTGTCAAGAGAATTGATAAAACATTCTTGCAATAACAGAATTAGAGATGATCAGAGAGATTGGAGGTTGCCAGGGGTTAGGGATGGTGGGGGCCAAGGGTGGGTATGACTGTAAAGGGTAACAGGAGGGAGATCTTTGTGGTGCTATTAACGTGAGGGTATAGCCCTTCAGAGTAACAGCTTTATGTAGGGTTTCCTCTTGACAGACTTTTAGAGTCTGTCTCCTGAGCCTGTGGAGCCATCAGGATGTAAGCCCAGTTTCTGCAGTGCGACACCTACTATCAAGAGAAAAGCTATTTTCTGGGTTTGCTTATTCTACATTTATTTTGTTTATAGCTTAGGTGAATACTGTACTTTCTTGCTAGCTAAGCAATTCATTAAAATAGATTTTTCTACTAACTTTAAAAAGTGATATATAACAGTATCAAGATAATCTAGTCTGCCATACTGCTGGAAATCAGTGTCTACATCTATCTACAATTTTGTCTCTTATCAAGTATGTTGCTATTTTGCGCCTCAGCTGTCTTATGTTTTTGTTATTATAATAGGCATTTTTCTTTATCTCCTTGGTCTGTCAGACTTATTGTGTGGGCCCATCACAGTCTATGCCTAGTTATGTTTTCTAATCTCGTCCCCGCCCCCCCCCCCCATTCTTTTACTAGTCATATTCTGGTTTATTAAAGACATCGTATATTGTAGCTATCATTCTTTTACTCATGTCATTCCATCCTGCTTAAATGCTATCTCTTATTTTGACTCCAACTGCTTCTTCTAGCAGTGTTGACATTTTGGGCTGAATAATTCATTTCTGTGGGGGCTATCCTGTGCATTGTAGGATGTTAGCAGCATCCCTGGCCTCTGCCCATTAGTTGCAAATAATACCTTCCATTTGTGATAAATGAAAGAGTTTCAGACATTGCCACATGTGCTTTGTAGGGGATGACGTCTCCCATGTTTGAGACCCACTGTTTTAGCCCTGTATTAATTTGGTCTCATTTGAGGAGCCTTCTCTGATTATCTGTGCCTGTGACTTTTAACCGTTTGGATTTTTGGTAGTACATATTGTCTGGATTATACATTTGTCTCTGAATTTCTTTCTCTTCCTCCCTGCTCTGTGTGTGTGTGCGTGTGTGTGTTTGTCTTATTTCCCCCAAGTTCTAGAGCGTGGGGACGATATATTTGCTGTTTTGGTCAATCCAATATACATGTTAGTAGTTTTAAATATATCAATTGCTTGCCTTTTTCCGTTTTTTCTAGTTTTATATGGTAGTAGTGGGGGCTTAGGAAATTGAATCACTCTAGAAAGTGTGCAGAACTTCCAGGCATCCCAAATTATGAGACTTACAAATAGAGTTAATTCCAATGTAACAATACTATGTATACCTGGTAATAGCTCTGGAAGATTCAAGGCGATGCAAGATAGTTGTAAAGATACAAGAAAGATATAATTTCTTTTAGATGTATGCAATATCTAAGTACCCAGAAAAATGTACAGTAGAATAGAAAAAATTCAGAAATATAGAAGATGGTAGGATTTGTAGAAGTTTGAAGTATGAATGATTAGTTCTACAGAGTGATATGAACAAAGTAATCAATATGTCGGAGTAAATTGTTAAGAATGATGGATGTAGCATCTGGCTAGGAGTGACTTGAATAAAGCTGACAAATGTGATATGTGAATGTTTGTAAGTTGAAAACAAATGGGGCCCAGATAGGTTAGCTTCTTACTCCCAACCTAGAGGTAGCGTTTACACAAAAACAAACAGAAAACCCCCAAAACCCAAAACAAAAGTAGCCGAAAAAATCAACCACAAACAGTTGCAGATTATATACTGTATTGTATCAGAATAATTCCTTCACGTCCTATGATTTTTAATATTATTAAATATATTGGCTAGTCACTTTGACAAAGTCAGCTCATAAATGTGACTTTTAATGTTCTCATATTAACATTGGAAAATTTTTGATAAATGAAAAATTAAAAAAAATTTTATTACTGTAGACTTTTTTTTAGTATTGATTCTAATAAAGTATTCATAAATTTAGTGAAATAAATGACACACATTTAAAAAGTTAAAAAACTTTTTTTTTTTTTTAAGAGCACGAGTAGGGGAGAGGGGCATAGGGAGAGAGTGACAGTTTTTTTGTGTGTTTATTTATTTATTTTGAGACAGAGAATGTGAGCAGAGGAGGGACAGAGAGAAAGAGAGGGAGAGAGAGAATCCCAAGCAGGCTCCATACTGTCCACACAGAGCCAGATGCAGGGCTCGAACTCACAAACTGTGAGATCATGACCTGAGCTGAAATACAGTCAGACACTCAACTGACTGAGCCACCCAGGTGCCCCTGAGAGAGAGAGAGAGAGAGAGAGGGAGAGAGAGAGAGAGAGAATATGTTAAGCAGGCTGCATGCTAGGTGTGGAGCCTGAGGTGGGGCTTGATCCCCTGGGGTCATGACCTGAGCCGAAATCAAGGGTTTGGACGCTCAACCAACTGAGCCACCCAGGTGCCCCAATAAACTTTTTTTTTGAGCAGTTTCAGTTTTACAGAAAAACTGAGCAGAAACTACAGAGTTCCCATATATCTATTCATTCTTTGAAGGATATAAATTTTTTTCCCAAGGTATTCCACTATATACAATGTTATACACATAACAAACAACTTTACATCTCTGAACCGAATACGTACTGTAAGAGGAAAACCATACACTGCTAAAAATCATTTTACTCTAACCTAAGGTTTCTCATCAGCACTATTAACATTTTAGGCCAGATAATTCTTGGGGGGGGGGGGTGTCTCTTCTGTGCATTGTAAATGTCTATTAGCAGCATCCCTGATCTCTACCCATTAGATGCCAATAATACCAGTCGTGACCACCAAAAATGTATCCAAACATTGCCAATGTTCCTTGGGAGGCACATTGTTCTCCAGTTGAGAACCACTGCTCTAACCAATTTGTGGTGTTTTAGGATTTGCTGTATTTTTTTAGGTGGGGGTCAGATTTAAGGGGCCTTTAGTTCAAGGAGTTGTGTAGAGAAAGTTAGAATCTTCCCTTCCACTTGGGGGCATAGGCAGTATAATAGTTTTACTGAGCTTCAGTTTCCTTAACTGTGGATAGGTAAAATATTACCTAACTGAAAGGTTGTTTTGATAGTTGATTGAGATAAATTATATAAAAAACTTTGGTTAATTTTAAATGTTGTGCTATCTTGTTTGAGTTTATTCTTTGGAATGTATAGAAAACCCATTTCAGAGTTCTTATTTCTGTGGTCAAGGCTATCATAGTTTGGGATCTACTATTTATGGACTTGAAGAGTATTATTACCGTGGGTAGACAAAAACTTTAAATGTTCGGCGAAAACTCATTTATGAGGTCAGTTGTGTTTTGACTCTTCGTGGTGCTCTAATTAGATTGCCACTATATTCAAATGTAGTAGTTAAGTGATCTCCTGTATTCTTTCAGCGACTTTGAGCTTCTCAAATTGAGGATAGCCAATCACATTGTCCTTCAAAGTTTTTGTCCTCATATCTGAAATCCTGCCAATTGTGACAGCTGGTTGTGTCAGCTCCAATAGAGGAAGCTAGCCTCTGTCAGCATGTACTTGGTCCACTAAAGACTTCTAAAAACTTTGCACAGTTTACAACAAATGTCCACTTCTCATTTCTACTTTGTAGAATTATAAAACCTTGTTCATTAGTGATGAAATCTTATCTGTAATAATTAAGCTTATTCTTATTGTTCTACCTCTGCAGAAAATTTGCAAAGACTTTGAGAAGACAGGAAAATTATCAGAAAGACAGTGCCATTATACTGTAAGTATTGCTTTGAAAAACAAATGTAAGTTAAGAATATTTTAAGTATCCAGTTGTTCCAGGGGAAAATATGTTAGGCAAAGATATTATATGTAAAATATAGAGCAGGATATATTATAATCTTATTAATAATTTATAAGAACTAATCCAATGCAGTCTTTTAAAAATTGAAAATGTGTTTTTATGTATTGAGATGAGGATTTTACCAATACCATTGAAAAACATTTCTAATTCTAACAAGGATTGATCTAGTTTATGTACATTTGCTTATTTAAAACTATCAGAATCCAGAAAATCATTGTAGTTTTGTAGGCTTGTGATTTGTTTGGGTGACTTATTGTTTAGGTTATTTTGCAGAATTATTTATTTGCTGATTTATTTATGTATTTCATTATTTATTTATTTGATTATTTAGTAAATTATTTATCTGATGAATTATTAATACATCTTCATGACATGCTTTAAATTATTTATAACTTAATTTTGAGTTTATTGCTTTTAGAGGCTGCATTGTTACTGACTAGTTTTGATTTTTTTCTTTGCGGTTCTTTAAAATTAAAGTATTAGCTCTAAGGCAAAAGTGTATTCATTGCAATGGCCATGGGTTTTTCTTTCTTTTTTTTTTTTTTTTAAGTAATTTATGGTAGAGATGAAATTCCAGTTATGCTTTGTTTAGCTCTAAATTTACCTGTTTAGGGTTACTGATGATAGAATGTTTATGTGTTGTGTACATACTCATTGTAGAGTCACTTACAAATTAATGATATAGCCTATAGTATGTAAACTGAGGTTGAACATGTAAACCTCAGTCCACATTATCCTTTGTATCTCTAAAGGACAGGTCTGCATTTCTTACTTGCTTTAGAATCATGAATAGAGTCTTATTTTATTTTAGTGGCAAATCTATTTTACTACTGGCATATTTTTAGGAAAGTTCAGAGAAATGAAGTCCCACTTAGATTTGGATCCCTGAGATATAAATTTGACTGATGAAGCCTTTGTTTTTTTAAGTTATCATTATATGTGTATTTGGCAAACAGCATGATGTTGGTATAGATTTTTGTATCAGTCATAGTGACATATTTATTTCATATCATATCTCTTAATGGAAAGTTTTATACCACTTTATTTTAATGAACTAAAATGGACAAGGGCCTTTATAAATGCAAGCTATAATTTCTCTGACTTGAGCTAATAATTCTCTTTTGTAAAGTTTCTATTTTTAACCAGATAAGGTATTTCTTCTTTTGTCTGATTCTATTTCATAAGGTAGTGCAGTTATTAGGGCTCTCTTATTGAGTAGGTTTAATGAATAGGTTAAGTAGTTGTTTGGGTAAAACAGTGTTGTGTGCAGAACTAGGTCTTCTGTGTTTGCTTGTAGTGAACTACTGTGTACTTTACAATTTTAACATTTCAGAGAGAGGCAGCATTGTACAATTCAAGTTAGAATTTCTTATTTTGAAATATTGAGTATATGAATGTTTTATTGGGATATTGCTTTAGTATCTTCATATACTTGTCTTAAAGGAAGTGGTTTCATTTGATTTCTATACATGGATTTAAAAATGTGAGGCGTCTGGGTGGCTCAGTCGGTTGAGCGACCGACTTCGGCTCAGGTCACAATCTCAAGGTTTGTGAGTTTGAGCCCCGCGTCGGGCTCTGTGCTGACAGCTCGGAGCCTGGAGCCTGCTTTGGATTCTGTGTCTCCGTCTCTCTCTGCCCCTCCCCCACTCATGCTCTGTCTCTCTCTGTCTCAGAAATAAATAAACATTTAAAAAAAATTTAAAAAAAATGTGCGTATTATACATATCCGTGACTTCTGTTTTGGAGATGAACAACCACAAACACTGTCAGATACGGAATTTTATTTCAAAATGCACTTCAGTATGCCACTGTGGACTTCTTTTGAAGAAGAAAGCCACCTTCTCCAGTGTTGAATAAGATCTACTATGTGAGTTGTCATGATAATATTCCCAGCCACACTGTTAATACTTATTTGTGGAGTATTAGCTGTGTTACCAAGTGGTCTTCATTGGAAAATAAACGTGTGTGCACACACATGCACACACATGGGAAGTTTTCTCCTGACATCAAAATAATTTTTTAGGATTTGTTTTTAGAAGGAGACATTAATGGAGATTGTCATAATAATAGCTAGCATTTATTGAGCACTTATGTGCAGGTACGGTGCTTATATCTTTTACATGGATTTTTTGTTTTTCACAGTGAGATAAGTACAGTTATTGTCTTCATTTTATGAATGAGGAAACAGAGACTTGGAGGTGTTAAGTAACTTGCTCATTGCCACCTACCTGCCAATAAGCGTTGGTGCTGGGATTAGGACTCACTGAGTCTGACTCTTCAGGGTCTTTCTTAGCCCATTACGGTTTGCTTGTATAGTTGGTATTAAGCAGGTTTTTTTGTGGCGTGTTTTTTTTTTTTTTTTGGACTTGCTTTAGAGAATGTAGTTATTTATCTCTGATAGGTTTAACTTGCTAAGTATATTCATTTTGTGTTACACTTGGACATCTTTTTTATTTAAAAAAATTTTTTTAATGTTTACTTATTTTTGAGAGAGAGAGTGTGCACGTGCGAGCACGTGTGAGCAGGGGAGGGGCAGAGGGAGAGGGAGACACAGAATCCAAAGCAGGCTCCAGGCTCTGAGAACACTTGGACATCTTTTTTAAACAGGAGGAAGAACTTGAGCTTCTTGAATTTTCTGATTTGATTCTTCTTGTAATCCTGTATAGTGGACCAGAATTATGTAAGGAAGAATTTGTGCCTCAGGGAGATTGTATGGTTTACCTTGTAGATGTCCAACACTCAGATCTTTTTGACTTTAAGCCCAAGGCCATTTCCAGGGCTCTCTTAGGTCAAATTGGATTTCTTTATTTAAAAAATGGTATTGTCAGGGTTAGATACATATATATTGTTGAAAGAATGATTAAGAGTCTGATGTGTAAGCTTTTATAAGAATGACCACAAACGTACTATTAAATTAACTCTAAATATAGTGTTTTATATACAGTTAAGCATTTTAACACGTACATAAAAAGAATGAGAAAATAACCAATTGTGATTTTAAACACTTAAATGTAATTATTTAAAAGATTCTACAGAGCCTCCAGGAGAAAGGAAAAATGTTGTCAATTTGGTGTGAGACTAAGAGAACAGGATCTTTCTAACTCTATTTGCTACCTGAAAACAAAGGGCAGTCTTTCTCACCTTGGGTCTGAAGCACACAAAGAACATCAGAAAGCAGATGAGCTAGAGTTAGATAGCAGTAGAGTTTGGGTGATGTTGGTATGAGTGCCCTAAGTAGCTGCATTTGTATGAACAGCAGGGTACTGTGTGAATCACTCAAAGTTTTAAGTTGGGGTTTTCAAATAAATAATTAATATTACATCATAAAATGCCCCAAACCTATGAGTTAGTTAATATGAAATACTGTAATAGCTAGGATGGCCATATAATTTATCTTCCAATTTAGGACCCGCCATTACTAGTGTGGTAGTAATATCTCACATGCCTATTGAGTAATTCCTAATAGCCTTATGTAACATCTATTTAAGAGGAATCTTAATTCACATACACTATCTTTAAAATGTTTGATTTTATGATAAAACTTCTTTTGCTAGTATTTATGTTTTTGTTAGCTATACATAGCAGTTTGTGGCTATGACTTTTATAAAGTGTGACTCATGGTGTTTCATAGCTTATGGAACCTATTTTCAAGGTGAAAGTAAAGAGGTGTTGCTTTTGGGAACAGAAAGATGAGGATAGCAAAGTTGCTCATGGTATAGTAGAGAGTTCTAAAGGTTCTCTTGATGTCATACATTACAGGATATTCTGTGATCATTTTGCCTTGTAAATCTTTTAATTGGTGGCATATTTAACGTTGTACTGAAAATGAATTCTATTTGTTACACCTTCAGAATTTATAATTTTATGTTTGATGATCCAATGGTTCCCGGCTGCCCCCCCCCCCCCGCCCCCAAAAAAAGCCCCACCATGTTACATGTCATATATATTGATATGTTGGCAGTTTGGCCAAAATATCTTTGAAAACCACTGTTTTTTTCCTTGGTGAAATGTTGTATAGGAAAATAGGAATCTCTAGAAAAGGGTGGTTTTTTGTAGTTTTCTTTTTAATTCCCTATTGACAGATATTTATCTAAAATGGCATATTACATTATTAAAGTCATAACTAGATTATTAAAAGTTCCAGTTTATTTGCATTTATAGATGATTTGTTAAGTTGAACCAGGTAACCACACTGGCATATTTGTGTTTGAATATATAGTTAAAAAAAAATTCTTGTGCAATAATTCTTACTCATTCATATGTATAATATTAGAACCCTTTTCATTCAGAAAAGCCTATTATGCCTAGTAACAAAGGAGGAGCTTCCTTATATTCTGCCTTGAGTTTGTCACAGTATAAAGTACTTTGTAAAATACTACTGTAGTTCTAAGAGTAATAATAAAACTTCTGTGTTGGCTCTGAGAGAAGCTCCTTTATAATTGTGACAAGTGAAAGTACAGCCAAAGGTCACGTTGAACACAAAATTTCTTTCACACCTCGTCCGTTTTGTGGATAGCATGTGAAGTAGTGTGGGTCCCTGCACTGATATTTTAAGAGCAACCCAAGGTTGTTCCCGTAGAAATGTTTCAAATACCTTTCTCCCTAACCTCCCATGCGGTTGCTAAATTTGGCATGAATGTATATTTGAATCCTGGACTAATTAAATGGAACCTTATTAAATTTAAAGTTTGCAAAATAAAAAAGGGGACTCTTAGTAAGGATTTCTTGGGGCACCAAATAATACTGATATATGAGTCTTTAATACTGAATATTATGAATGCAGTGTCTTGGTGTTGATGTTGCTCAGTGAAACTGTGAACCCCAAACAACATAGCAACAACAAAAACAGAAAGTAAAATCCACACAAATGTAGTTATAGAAGCATGGCATGCCTATACGTGTACAGTTTATTGATTATATCATATTTGTGACTTTAATTTGGTTAAGTAAAAGTTGGAATATTAAAAAGATTATAGGAAAACTTTCTATTAAAAATTATATAAAGAGGATATACATATGATCCAGGTTGGTTATCAAATCTGTTTAACTCCTTCTCTTTACACAACATCAAAAAATATAGGTCACAGAAAGGATATTTGGAAGAGGATAAAATTGACAGGTTACAGTTTTTAGTATAATTGATAAAAGTGTTTCTTTTTGTTTTTGGAACATTTTTTTAAAGTTGTTTTTCCTACTGCAGTATGCTCTTTCCTATGATTCTTCCAGAATAATGATTTAGAAGGAAGAGTGGTGCTCCTTCAGAAGAGAAATTTTGGAAATTAGTAGAGATGTTTTTGTTTGTCACAATGATTGTGGGAGTGTTTCTGGCATTTAATGGATGTGGATCCGGGATGCTATGTATCCTATAGTGCATGGGACCGTCTCAGACTACAGAATATTGTCCTGAGTACCACATAACTTTTGAGTGGCTGCTTGCTTAAATTATCTTTAAAGATAAAGCAATAATGCTTTCGTGTGTAATGATACAAATTTTTATAAGATTAGTTACATGAAAGATCTGATAATGTGGGGGAAATTTGTGTGGGGAGGCTTAAGTAGAATAAAGAAATCCTCTTAAAATTCTATGTAATTTACTTCACACATTCTTTCCACATCCTGATTTATATATAGCATTTAAAAAAATATATATATATAGCATTTCTAACTAGAAATTTAGTTGTAAAGTTTTCAGTTCAGTAATGCAGTTTACTGGAGGCTCAAGAATACTGATTGCAAATATGTAAGAAGATATTTAAGGTTTTTGTAACAACAAACTAAATTTTAAATTAATGGATCTCATTGAATTTTATTAGTTAATATGAATTATATAAAGATATTTCGTGATTGCCATCCTAAATATTAAAATTTCATTTTTTAGAATAATTATGAGTTAAAATTATATTTAAAAATCGTTTATTTTTATGTTGCCTAGTCTTCGGTACTACTCTGATATCATCTCTAGTAGTTTATTATATAACTTCTCTGTAACTTTTTATGTTACATTTCCTTACTCGCTCTATTTACTATTTTCTCTTTTAGGAAGATACAGCCTCTATCTATTGCATTTTTTTTAACTATTTTTTTTTAAAGTTTATTTATTTGGAGAGAGAGAGAGAGAGAGAGAGGGAGCGTGCTCTAGCAGGGGAGGGGCAGAGAGAGGGAGAGAGAGAATCCCAAGCAGGCTCCATGCTGTCAGCACAGAGCCTTGAGTAGGGCTCGATATCACAAACCATGAGATCATGACCTGAGCCAAAATCAAGAGTTGGATACTTAACCTACTGAGCCACCCAAACGCCCCATCTATCATATTTTTAAGTACTAGAGACTTAATGTATATATGTCTTGACAGTGTGGTAGCATTCCTGGGATATATTGTAACTGCACTGTACCACATCTTAGCATAGGTAATTGTTTGACACTGCACTTAAAAGTAAAATCCAGGTCAGTTGCACTAACAACCACGTTTCATAATTTTTTCCATTTCAACAGTGTAGGATTTGTTTTGGCATTTTAGTTATTATTTCATTTAAGCTTCACATTAGATTAATTTTGTCTTCAATCACTTACCTCAACACTGATTTTCATTCTGGAGTTCTCCTATGCTACTTACTCTTTCTTCATTTTTTCCTATAGTTTTTGTAGAGAATGACTTGTTCTTTCATCTCTTCGATCCAAACTTATTTATTTATTATATATAGATGCAAATATGTGACTTTTATTCTCTCTTCTTAAGTAGCTATGCCTAAGCATTTATTTAATAAAGTATGTATTTTGATATAAATTACTTTTATTTTTCATTAGTATTATGATTATGGAATTAGTATTGGTTAAAAAAATTCTGTGTGTAGTTATATTTTATTATCTCTGTACTTCATTTGAGGATAGTACAGGGAATGAAAGGGGTATGGGATCTGGTGGGATTGAGAACCACTGTTGTAGAAATGTGTGCTTATTCCTTGTAGCTCTTCCAACTCATGTGCTTAAAGGATTCTTCCAGCATAAATTGGAGCTTCTATCAAAACCAACAATTTGGAGTGCCTGGGTGGCTCAGTTGATTGAGGGTCCAACTTGATTTTGGCTCAGGTCATGATCACAGGGTCTTGGGGCTGGCCCCACATTGGGCTCCATGCTCAGCATGGAGTCCGCTTTGGGCTGTCTGTCTGTCTGTCTCTCTCTCTCTCTCTCTCCCTCCCTCCCTCCCCTGCCCACTCCCCTCCCCCCCATTAAAAAACAGGGGAGCTTGGGTGGCTCAGTTGGTTAAGCATCTGACTTTGGCTCAGGTCATGACGTTATGGTTTATGAGCTTGGGCCCCACATCAGGCGAACTCAAGTCCCTCAGTTACTCATGCGCTCTCTCTCCCTCTCTCAAATAAATAAATAAATAAATAAATAAATAAATAAATAAACAAATCCCAACAATTCATGTAGAAATTAAAATTTCAGCCTAAACACTCTTCTAATTAGGAATATAGGGACTTATTCTGATTTCTTTGATATTTTATAAATGAAAATTAGTTGCATATGAAGTATGTGTAATAGATTGAAAGATGAGATTTTATTTTGTCTATAAGATACCCAAACAGAGTGGGCACAGTTTTTCACATAAAATTTGAAAAATTACTAATGCTAATTAATCAGTTTTGGGGGGGGGGGGATTCTGAAATTAATGAGTGATATACTGATTTGACAACCATATTGAACTGTTGCTTATGTCTCTAAATCATTCTCTTGCTTCATGAAAGCTATACTGTTACATTTTGTTATTGGTTTTGTAAATGAAACATAATTATAAAATATTCTAGTTAAACCCTGTCAGGAGTGAAAATGTCTTTGTATGCATTTCGGTATAGATACATGATTTCGGTATAGATACATGATTTCGTTTATCTTCAAAGTGATACTGTTTTACACTGCACGTGACCATAACAGTAGAGATGAATGTGTAGCAGTTTGGCAGTCATTTGATACTGGTTTAATGTAGATACTCAATCTGAAGATTAATGGCCATTGCCATGGGGTTTCCCTCCAATCTTACAGGCATCTTTGCCTAGGCAAAGAATACTTGCTTCTAATTGCTTCCTCTAGTATAGTTTGCTATGGGTACTATTGAGCTTCCATTTTCATTCATGTTGTGAAGTATTGAGGTGATCTAGAAGGTCAAGAATTTTTTTTAAGTTTGTTTATTTTAAGAGAGAGAGCGCGTGCATATGTGTGCACGCATGAGCCAGGGAGGGGCAGAGAGAATCACAAACAAGCTCCACGCCCAGCTCAGAGACTGACACAAGGCTCAGTCCCACAAACGTGAGATCATGACCTGAGACAAAACCAAGAGTAAGATGCTTAACTGACTGAGCCACCCAGGCACCCCTAGAAGGTCAAGGATTTGATATCCTCTGAGGTTGGATAGCTTTGCTCTGGTCTCTCTCTGCAGATTGCAACTCATTGCCTTTTTTCTGGCTTAACTTCCTTATTATATGGACATAGATCTTAGGAAAGGTTAAAATGGCTTCATTTTATTCTCAGACTTGATTAATAGTTTGGTTGGGTATAGAATTTTAGGTTGTAGATAGTTTATTTTAGAATTTTGAAGGCTTTGTTTTACAGCATTCAGTGTTGCTACCAAGAAGTTCATTGTCTTTTTTCCCCTCCCTCTACATTGTTTTCTTCTGTGCATGACCTGTTTTTATTATTCTGAAAGCTTTTAAGATCTTTATCTCTGAGTTTTTATGATGATGTGTTTTGGAATGGGTTTTATTCATTGTTTATACTGGGACTTCAGAGGACCTTTTCATTCCGGAAGCAAGTGTTTTCCAGTTGGGGGAAATTACCTTCAATTAATTTATTCTTACTGCTTGTTAGTTTTTTTCTAGTTCTCTTATTTGCAGATTTGCCACCAGGGTAGTAGAGGTGGCATGTGTGAGACTGGATGTTATTGTACTGTGGATAAAATAGTTTGCTTCTCCTTGCTATCTTTTGTGAAAAGTTCTCTTATGAGTTACTTCCTTTAATATGT
This sequence comes from Panthera tigris, assembly GCF_018350195.1. Classification (NCBI taxonomy): domain Eukaryota; kingdom Metazoa; phylum Chordata; class Mammalia; order Carnivora; family Felidae; genus Panthera; species Panthera tigris. Next base: position 133,589,496 of record NC_056668.1, on the reverse strand, counting down.
TACTTCTCTATTTTGCAATAATTTGAGATCTTTTTGGGGTTTTATGAGGGAAAGGAAATAAGCCTATGTGTTAATCTTTGTTGACTCAATCTTTCTATGTGCTGTTCACTGCTTACCTCTTTTCCTGGTTAACTTATCCTGCAAGATGCAGCTCTAAAAAGCTTTCTCTGATTTCTCAGTGATGTCAGCTCACTTCCTACAAACATTTGTAGAGCACTTACTGTATCATGTTGTAATTATTATCTTATTGGTTATCTTTGTAATAAAAATAAGAGTTGTACTATCTTTACCAATATTTCTGTACAAAAATAGTATTTCCTAAATGAATGAAAGCATAAATAAAATATAGAAATGAGATAGGGGCACCTGAGTGGCTCAGTCAGTTGAGCATCTAACTCTTGATTTGGGCTCAGGTCATAATCCCAGGATCTTGGGATCGAGCCCTGTGTCAGGCTCTGTGCTAAGTGTGGAGCCTGCTTTAGATTCTCTCTCTCCCTCTGCTCCTCTCCCCTATTCGTTCTGTCTCTCTCTCTCACTCAAAAAAAAAATTTTTTTTTAAATGGAGTGCCTGAGTGACTCAGTCAGTTAAGCTTCTGACACTTGGTTTCAGCTCAGGTCATGGTCTCACCCTTTTGTGAGATTGAGCCCCATGTTGGGCTCAGAGCTAATAGCAGGGAGCCTGCTTGGGATTCTCTCTTCCTCTCTCTCTGCCCCTCCCCCATTTGCATGCATGTGCATGCTGTCTCTCTCTCTCTCCCTCTCTCTCCCTCTCTCTCTCTGTCTCTCTCTCAAAATAAAAAGAAAAGAAATGAGATAGATAATAGGTAGAAACAGTACAGTTTTGTCAGAAGAATTACAGTTATTTCTTCTTTTAATCCTATTTAATTAATGTTTGAATAAAAACTAAAACTTGGTAGATATTTACTTTTAGTAAAATATTAATACCGTTTGTGTCCTCAAAGTAATGTCTTTATATTGAAGCTAACGTACCAAGTAGTCATGAGAATTTCAGTGTAAGAGAGCATCTTTCTTAATGAATTTAATTAGGAATTAAGCTATAAGATATTAAAAAAAAGCAACTAGCAAAGAGTTATATATTAAGGAGAGTACAATGAAATCATAGGAAAGAGGCAAGAATGGAGAAAAACTCTTGTCTTTTTGGTTAACATAGAATTCTAATAATTCCACATAATAAAATTGAAAATTCTAAGAAAACAAAATATATTAGTTTTGTGAAACCTTTCTGTATCCACAGACAAAAGGAAAACATCTGCATTAGCACTAGATTTTGTTAAAGGATCTTCATCACTCTCTTGAATTTAAGTTTCACCATCAGAATGACCTGTTGTCTCTTTGTGGGAAATTTTCCTTTGTTCATAATTTTGTTTTGTTTTATCAATTTAACTTTAATGGTAGGAAATAAAGTTTTGAACTATTTGACTCATGACTCCTGTTTCCACATAAGTTAAAATAAATCAATCAGGAAATATGTATTGAGTACATAGATGTCCTTGCTTGGTGTGAAGGCAGGTTCAAGAGGTATTCACTTTGAGAAGGTGCACTTTATTAAGATGAATACACATAAGAAGTGGCAGGTACAAAGTTCAGTAGGATGAGAAATGTCTCAAAATTGTATATGGTTAATTACCAAAGAATGCACAGATGGGATTTATAGTAAATTTAGCTATCTTTAGTAGAATGTTGACATATTCTTTTTTTTTAATTTTTAAAAGAATGTTTATTTTTGAGAGAAAGACAGACAGTGAGTAGGGGGGTGGGCAGAGAGAGAGGGAGACCCGGAATCTGAAGCAGGCTCCAGGCTCTGAGCTGTCAGCACAGAGCCCTATGTGGGGCTCGAATTCAGGAACCATGAGATCATGACCTGAGCTGAAGTCAGATGCTTAACTGAGTGAGCCACCCGGGCGCCCCTGAATGTTGACATATTCTTAAGTTATATCTTACATGGTATATATAAAAGCAGTAAGGATTAATAACTTGATGAAGTTACTTAATGTGTTCTGAATTTTATTTTTAATATTTCTCTCTCATTTTAGCCCATAGACCCAGTATCTTCAGGGCTTAGTCATTGTTCTCCTTGAGTTTGTTTACTAATTAGAAATGTTCTTAGAATTACATAGAATTACTCTTGGGATATTACATTTTTCACCTGTTAATTCATATATGTACTGTTATTATGTATGTGGTATGTTTTATACTATTATAATATTCATGTACTATTATAATGTTTGTATAAAATCATTCACATTTCAGAAATTAGGATTATACCAGAAAAGGTGATTTTTTTTTTTTTTTTTTTTTTTTTTTTTTTTTTTTGCTGTGTGTTAATGTTGTGCTTCATAAAGCATGGTTTGACTTCTTTGTTTTTTGTCCATGTATTTTTATTTAAACTCAGCATTCATATTTTTCAACAGTCATTTCAGGATAAAGCTAGATATATTTTTTCACCCAAATTCACTATTTTTTTTCTATCTTGTAATTCATTTGCAATTTGATGAAAATATTTTTTTAGCTGGGCCAGTTTCACATGTGTCCTGTCTCTACCATCCATCTCCAACAACTCCATCTCCTCTCCTTGTCTTTTATTTTGTATCCCATTTCATATGGTAGATGACAACAGAACCCAGTACACACACAAAAATATTATGAAAAACTCAAATCAAGTGCAGAAAGGTTTATGGAGAAAAAATGTAATTATGTTATTGTATAAACTTTTACAATGTTGTCTAGCAAGCTAGAACTGCCTAACAGATGTGACTACTTCATTGTTTCAAATTTATGCCAATCAGAGTTGATAGGATTTGATCACACTCTAGTAGATTTATGAGATAAATTACAATATTGCATGACATACTTCAGATAGAAAACATCAATGTAAGTTGAATGTGATTTCTTGTGTAAGATAACAAGCCAGTAATTCTTTAAGTAAGATGGTTTCTCCTTTAAGAGAATATTTATCAGTTTTTGTGAAAATTAACACTATCTCTGATATTTTTTTCATGGTGACAAAAAAGTATATTAAACTTTTGTTTTAGTGTACAAATGTGATTGTAAATGAGTGGCATCTTGTTTCTATTTAGATATAGATGACCTGTCAAATTTCCAAAGGCCTGTAAAGAAATGAGGCTGAACTTAAAAGAAATTTGACTGCAGAAAATTTTAAGACAAGATAAAAAGCTTGTCATCGTGGTACTTCTTTATTTTATTTTAAGTTTATTTATTTATTTTGAGAGAGACAGCGAGTGAGCACGAGCAGGGGAGGGGCAGAGAGAGAGGAGAGAGAGAACCCAAGCAGGCTCTGCACTGTCAGCGCTAAACCTGCCCAATGTGGGGCTCAAACCCATGAAACGGGAGGTCATGACCTGAGCCGAAATCCAGAGTCGGACACTTAACTGACTGAGCCACCCAGGGGCCCCAGGTACTGACTTTTTTAGAGTAAGGTTTCATTAGATAAGTCTTACTAGGAATTTTCTTTTTCTTTCTTTCTTTTTTTTTTTTTTAAACAAGTAGAAGTTTAATACTTCACACAAACAAAGAAAATGAGAAAGACCATATTCACTAATGAAGTGATGGGTTTCCCCAAGGAAGTTAGAGCCAAGGAATGGGAGTGAGGTTCTCAGTCAAACCTGTTTGTTCTAACAATGAATGATAGAAGCAGTTATTTAAAAGTCCCTGCTAAGATTGTTTTTAACTTCACTTAGGAAGTCTACATGGCGGAATCCCTCAGTTCAATTTTGAGATGAAAGCATGGAGTCTCTTGAGAACTTGATACGAAAATGTTACTAAGTCAAATCATTTGTGAAAAGAGGGTAGTGGGGCGCATGCGTGGCTCAGTAGGTTAAGCGTCCGCTTTTGGCTCAGGTCATGATCTCCCAGCTTGTGGGTTCGAGCCCAGCGTCAGGCTCTGTGCTGACAGCTCAGATCCTGGAGCTGCTTCGGATTCTGTGTCTCCCTCTCTTTCTGCCCCTCCCCTGCTCACTCTCTGTCTCTGTCTCTCAAAAATAAATAAAATATTTTAAAAAACTAAAAAAAAGAAAAGAGGGTAGAATTTTTAGTTTCTTCAATTGAAATTTAAAAATTTTAGAATATGGAGAGTAGCCAAACTGATTATTATTAATATTTTTTAAAGAAGACAGACCCTCGTTTTTCAGGGAAGGGTATTGTAAAATCTTCCTAATTATTTTTTCAGAAAAAAAGTTATTTACATCATGGTTTAGGTTTAAAATATTTAAGAAATATTCCAAATGTTTACAGATGTCTAGAGGATAAGTAGAACAGGCAACCTTGTATTTAACATGCAGAATTAGTGTGTTAACATTTGCTGTATATATATTGTAAAAGCCTTTTAAAATCCTTCCTTTTACAAAGATTACTACATCTTGAAATTGGTTTATATCCTTTCTGTCCATGTTTTTAGACTAGTAGTACATTTATGTGTTCAACATGAGAGTTCTTACAAACTGAAATATTCTATTAGAATTTATGTAGTTTTTTTTTTTTTTAAATCCTTTTTACCCAACAATGTTTCTGAGCTGTTGCTTCTAATTTTACATTTAGTTACTAATTTTAACTGTTATCTACCTAATATTCCGCGATAGGACAACATCAGTACCATAGTTGCTGTATCTGTTTGCTTTTTGGTGGACATTTAAGGGTCAGGACACTTTGCACAGACTTTTCCACAGATACTTGTGTGGCTCTGCAGTGCTCAGGGTGTTCGGTACACGGGACGGGCTGCCATCAACTCTTACAGCACTGTATCCAGGTTCTGGTACTCAGCAGCATTCTCAGGCAGTTTCGTGCTGTCCTCTTTTCTTGCTGAAGTTCCTCTGCTGTTAAAAGCCAATTGCAAAGAAGCCTGCATAAAATCTTGTTATGCTGCTCTTTAAAACAAAACAAAAACAAAAAGCAAAAACCATTCTTCTATCCTTTCCCCACTCTGTATATAAGAACATAAAATCTGTATCTTTTTTGGTATTTGTTTGAAAAAGATGCCTTTTGTTATATTTTCCAGTTTTTACATTTTTGTTTGATTTTAACCTGTGGGAGGCTGGGACCTATGCTATTTGGGGGGTTATTTTTCCATAGCAACAGGTGCACTGGGGTCTGTGCATAAATAAGACATGATTTTGCTTAATATGAACAATGTGATTTTGAGCCCAGTTAGTTATGTAACTGTTTCATTTACTAACTGTGAAATATTGAAAAATACACTCTTATTTGTGAACATTTTGGAATTTTTTTAAAGATTATTTGAAAATTTTATAATCTAAATTACATTCTTTGGGTTCAAATTTATATTATAATTTTCACAAGTCAGGCTTATTTTAATGCATTTTATATTTTGGTAGAAGTCATACATTTAAAAGTATACTTAAACATATATTAAACACTTAAGATTTGGATTATGATGCACTCTAACCGTTGAAGAGAAAGCTGTCAGTTTATGAAATTCTTTGACTTTGTGCCCAGCAGCTTGAAGCTGCCTCATACCATGCCAAATATTAGAATATTACTATTATTAACCCTTTCACTGAAAGTATTTCATCTTGAAATAAAAAAGATGGAATATGTTATTAGATCTGTATCATTTCTTACATATCAGTAGTTTCAAAAAGCTGAAAAATGTTTATGCTGTGTAATAAACAGATGCTGCTCTAACAATGCAATACATTATGTACCAAAAATGATCTCTGTTTTAATCATAGATGCTGATTTAATGAGACAAGACTAGCTTACATCAAAAATGGATTTAGGATGTGATTTTTTTTTTTCTGTCTGTGTTTTTTCTACATAATTAATAGACCTACCTTTTAATGTCAGTGTCAGAATATTTTTGGAGTATTTATTTCTTTGATTTTTACATGCGTTTTCTTTTTTAAATTCCTAGGAGAATGTAATTGTCTCATAAGCCCATTTAAAATAGTAACAAAATTTTAAAGAAGATACCTCAGCTTTGCCCTGTATTAAGTCTGTTTTGCATGAAAATGATTCTTACGTGTTGTTGTTGTTGTTGTTTTAAAGTTTCTACCTTCTTTTTTTTTTTTTGAGGGAAGACTTTATTTTTACATAACTTATGGGGGAGTTCTAGGGGCGACTGTCAATTAGTCCATGAATTGCCTGTTGGGAGATGGTGACGCTTGAGGTTTCCAGTCTCTCTGATGCAGGGTACTTAGGTTACTGTGCCCAGAGTTACTGGAACCTTTCCTAATCTATGAGAGAGCTCTTCAGTGGGCTCTACTTACGTTTCCTCTTCACTTGATTTTATTTTTTCAAACTCAACTGCAGTCGCTGACTTTGAGCTCTTAAATTCTCCTACATCTGGATTGTACATCTCAATCAACAAATTTGCCTTTGCATATGGTCAGATAATTCTATATTTGGAAGAATATTCCTATTGTGTGTTTTATTCCGTTGAATCTAGCAGAGTTAAATGTAGTTTGGATGCATAGGGAAGAATTAATGATGGGAAGATACAGAGTTGGTAAATTATTTATTCTGGCCCCGAGGAAGCTGAAAAGCTGAGTGAAAGACTAATAAATCATTTGTGGTAGTGCTGGTTGTCACTTCCAATTATTTTAGACGGTTTTGTGATAAACTGCAGCACCTGCTAGATATCCGCACACCCTCCCTTGATGCTGGTGGTGCAGCTTGTCTAGTCGATTATCAGAGGCAAGTTTGTGTAAAGTTTATTTAGGTCGGAAAGGAAATTGCTCTTTTTAAGTCAATTTTGTTGCCTTTTTTCATCGTTTTGATTGCTGAAAGGATTCCTGTGACGTGGCAGGGACTCTGGAATGTACATACCACTTTAGCCAGGGGAGACTCTCTTTATCTTTTGTTAAATTAAATACTTGAAGGATTGAGCTTCTTTGTTATTCCCAGACTAATTAAAAACTACTTCTACTGAGATGATTAGTATGCTGAAGATCAAATCATCTTTTTGATACCACACCATTTAATAGAAAACCACTGCTGCTGTTTGACCAGACCTTTCTTCATCATTCTTTGTTACTAATGGCCGAGGCTTTGAAATCAGTAGCTCTAAAAGGTAGTGGGGGTCCCTCTTTGCATTGGTCCTGAACTCAGCTGCTGAGATCCTTGGAGGCATAAAAACAACTTGAAAGAAAGCTTAGCTAAGACTGGTCTGGTGGTAGCAGTGATGAGATAGAGCTCTCTAAAACTCCGTGGAACTAAATTGTGAATGTTACCTAATGTGCATGCTTGAAATTCTGGTCAGTTCTTTTGTTTCCATCAGAGTTTAATTATTGTTTATTATTTTGGTCCCAGAGCACAGAAATTTTTGTTTAATACAGAATAACTTTGTTTTCATTGAGATTTTTAGCTTTAATGTAAAAATATGGGGTATTTGAGAGGACTCTTAAGACTATATATAAAGAAATAATCTTGATAAGTGTCTTGTATTCATTCAGTCACACTTTTTCTAACTTATTTCTCCTCATAAACATTTATTAAGTTCATGTATTCCTGGTGTCTGGGAACAACTACTACTATTAGTTATAACTGATTCTTTTTTTAGAGCTTACAGTTACCATGTACTACTGTAAGCATTTTATATATATTAGCTCATTTCAGTAAGGCTTTTACTTACTGTTCTTATTCTTATTTTACAGAGGACCCTTATGGAGTGATAAGGCCATAGTGATCTCATTTTTCCTTTGAAGTCTGTACAAAGAGGGAAGTGTTTATGATAAATCTTAATTAATTAGGTTTAGAATTTCAATCAAAATGGCATTTGAATTTCCTATTATATACATTCTTTCACTTTTATTCTCTACATAATTAATCATTATTATATTCTTATGACGAAGAAATTGGAAGTTTAAAGAGATTAAACCACTGTCTTAGGTTAATCAGCAGTTTAGAGGTTAAGGAGCTGGGATTTGAATCAAGATCTGACTGCCTCTACACTCTATTTAGGAATTACAAACCCTAGTCTTGATAGCCTCTTGTTTGGTAAGCAGTGGAAAGTGGCTAATAGGAACCCAGGCTACTGCAGAACTTTTCCAGAAATAGGCTCAGTGTCCCTAGATGTAGTGGGTTTTTTTGTTTTGTTTTGTTTTTGAGAGAAGTTAAAAATCTAAATCTTTTTATGTGAAATGTTCAGATTTTTAAGTCTTGGCAGTTTATTCGGGATAAGTTGTTTGCCTACTGAATGTGAATGCCACTCTGTGACTTTTGCATATTGCCTTTGGTAGAATTTGTTTTAAATTAAGTTTCCCTTCTAACTTTATCCAATTGAAAGCTAGTAAGAGTCTATGAAAGAGTATTAATAGGATAATATCAGTGGAATTACATACTTTGGGGAGATTAACAATAATTATTCATTATTTTAGTAATTTTTTTTAGTTTATGATATACCTCAGATGAGTTTTAGTTGAACTTGGATTTCTAATTATTGTGGGATGCTACTAATTTAAATACGCTCTGGCATAGAACATAAAATCAAAGAATAAAAAAGTCAAATTAGAATCTTGAAAATCTAAGCAGGTATTAAAATATGTAAATGTTAATTGAAACTCTCTCAATGTTGTGCCTTTGGTAACAAATCTTATTATTCCCTCCTTTCCCTACTTATATTCATTTATTTTCCTATGGTATGAACCATGTGGAGGTTTAAGATACATGGAGTTTTTCATTGAAATGCCTTTATCACATTTATAGGTAGGATAATACAACATGTGGAATGTTGTGACTTTTACTTTGTGAAACTTTGTGAAATGGAATTTCACACAATTAGTCAGAGGCTTTTATTTATATGGAGTATTACCCCAGTAGCACTTTTTTGGTGAATGGGAAGCTGAAATAAAAATCAGTGGTTGGTTGTTATGCTTTTATGTTACTTAAAATACAAATAATGTATCCTTGGAGACAACTTCAGTGTCATTTCATCAGTGATTCAAAAAAATCGAGACTAAATTTAGTTGTTAGGATAGAGAGTTCTTTGCAAACCAGGTTAATATTTACTATTTCAAATTTATTATTTCAAAATAATTTTTCTTTATGAATTTTTAAAGCCTGTGTTGTAAGGAAAGACATTCCATCCAGAATCACTAGCTCTTTCAAAAAGAGCGTAATCAATTATGAATTCTTTAGTTTGTCCTTCAGATTCTTTATGTATTACTTAATATATAAATAAAATACTTGTTACCGACGTAATTTTTCTCAACTAGAGTTTTTGGACTTAAAGCATTTTATTTAATAGTATTCACCTATTGGTCAAATTATGGCTTTAAAAATTTAATAGAAAAATATTTTACTGTGTCTTTTTTATTTTAAGAACAGTATATAATTACAGAAAAATTTAAAAAATAAAAACCACACATAATCCCACTACCGAGAAATGACTAGCAAACCCCTTTCTTGGAGGGTTTTTTTTCCTTTTTCACTTTGTCTGGTTAGCATTTTATATTTATCTTTTCTGTGATATTAGTCATAGTTTAGTGATTTGTTTTTATTTTTATTTATATATATATTTTACATATATATATGTTTTAAAGTTCATTTATTTATGAAAGAGAGAGAGCAGGGGAGGAGCAGAGAGAGAGAGAGGGAGAGAGAGAATCTCAAGCAGGTTCTATGCTGTCAGGGAGAGCCTGATGCAGGGCTCGAACTCACAAACTGTGAGGTCATGACCTGAGCTGAGATTAAGAGTCAGAGGGGTAACTGACTGAGCCATCCAGGTGCCCTAGTCGATTGTTTTTTTAAAGGACATTGTAATATTTGACACAGTTCAAATGCATATCCTTCACAAAACTTGTCATCCAGTACCTGGAAGTAAATTCTCCTTCCTGACTTCCATGTGACTATACTTCTATTATGATACCTTGTAGCTATTTATATTTTACCCCAGCCATCTGGAGGGTAAGCACTCTCTTATATTTTCTTTATATTCTTATAACAGTTCCTGACTGTTGAATGAATAAATGAAAATCGATCTTTTAAATGTTTAAAAAATTTTTTTATTGATTTTTGAGAGAGGGATAGGAAGAGAGAGTGCAAGCAGAGGGGCAGAGAGAGAGGGGGACAGAGGATTCTAAGCAGGTTCTAGCTGACCGCAGTGAGCCCATTATAGGGCTCAAGCTCATGAACTGTGAAATCATGACCTGAGCTGAAGTTGGACACTCAACTGACTGAGCCACCCAGGTGCCCTGAAAATAGATCTTTAATTTGTCTCCTGCATTTACCAATTGAAACAGCAAAATGGCAGCATATATACATATCAATGGAATTTTTATAATTTTAATGGGTTGTACAAGTAGGGCTTTTGTGGGAATGTGATTATACTAAGAAATCAGTGAAGTTTATGGAGCTAATAATCCTTCCTAGATCCTAAGATCTACCTGGTCTTCTACATCATAATTAATTAATGAAGATTTACTATGTTCAGATTTGCCAAGTCTAATTTGAAGAGGGAATTTTGCTAAATAAGTATCTATTTAAAATATTACAGTATTAAAGACCTGCAAAAGAAAAACTGACTTACTGGAAGGTTTGTAGTTAAAGTGGAGCATGAGAAATTTAAAATAAAAAATTTAGATATGGTAGATCTGTTATGGTATTCTTGAGATAGAAGGTAAATCACAGTCCTAGAGGTGATTAGGCCTTTAGAAATTCTCTTCTTATCAGTAGAAAACTGAAGTTTTAGGACATAAATAATTGGATCAGAGTCATAAGACTGCATTGTACCTAATGCTTATCACTCATGTCTGCTCAAATAAGTTTTGAATGAGTAAATTAAATGCCTTATATGTAAGAAGGTGATGAAACTTCACCATGTGTCCTTTAGGAAATTTATAACCGAAAACACTTACCATCAATGTGTATATTAGAAAACAGAATGTTTGTATTCCTTAAAAATATTTATGCTTCAAAGAGAAGAACTTAGAAGACATAATACTTATTAAAGTATTATGGTAATGTAAAGGAAGATTTAAAAAAGTGGGTTCTAGTTAGCTTTGTTTCTAGCAGCACTTTGACTATATTATTGGAAGGTATCCTTGGATAAGCTTTGTGGAAACTTTTCAAGTTGGAAGATTTCAGCTGGAGTGTCTAAAGGGTCACTTAAAAAAAACAAAAACCTCTATATTAAAATAAAATGTGTCCAAGCTTTAAAGAAAAGATCTCAGAGTTTGCAGATGATCCTAAAATTGGAGCTAGAGGAAATAATGAGGAACAATGCAATCAGATTCAAAAAGATTTGGATTGTTTAGGTGATTGGGCCAGCAGATGGCAAATGCAGTTCAGTGTAGACAAATGTAAAATAATTATCGTAGGAACAAAGAACCAATCATACAGCACACTGATCAGGAAAAAATTTGTGGTTTATTGTAGGAAAACCATTGAAACAGTTAACCCGGTGCACAGCTGCAGCAAAAAAGGCAAGCAAGAAACCAAATTAGCAGACGGATAGAATATAAAGCAAGAGGCAATACTTATAGTGTATTAAGAAACTTGCTAGACCCCATCTAAATTACCCAGTCTAGTATTGGTTGCTAGAACCACTTTAGAGAAAGTAAATTTTTGCCTTGGAAATAGACAAGAAATTGTAACAAGCAAGTCTAATAATGTTAAAGAGATTTGAACTAATTTTTCTGAACTTTGAATTTGTGAGCTTTTATAGATTCGAGCAAGATACTGAGAGTAAAGGCACTTCATTCAGGTCTGTCCACTATCAAAGCTTGATCTTAGTAGAGAATGCATACGGTTTCAGCTGCCTAGGGCTTTACCTAATCCCCCTTCTAGTTTAGGTAGGAGGCTGCTCCTCACATCTCTCAAAGAAAGAAGCCTAAAAGCTGGCATGATGAGGTCCTTCTGTAGTTTGAGAACCGTACCACACCTTGGCACCAGAGAGATCATGGGCATGAGAGCTAAGAGCTGCTGGTGAGATGCTCCTTTCTGTCCTGTAATGCTGGATGCAGTAACATGTTGCAGGGTTCATTCTAGGCTGTGGAGGCAGGACTTTGGTTCCTCATTCTCCAACCTAGTCTCAATTTTTTTGAACTACCCAATACTCAGCCAATAGATTCCTTTTTGACTTAGATTAAGCAGAATGTGTATGTTGTTTATAATAAAGAACCCTAACTGGTACATTGGTAATGTTTTGCTGTTTTAGCCTTGCCATTGCCTTTTTTTGTTTTTCAGTGTGTTTGCTTTGTTTGGAGTGGTATCTCACTATAAATCATATCTTGGATGAGGGGAAGAAAGCTAAAATGCAAAATCTGTCTCAGTCTCTTCTCTCACAGTCTTTCTCATAGTTGAAAAGATGCAAGAAAAATACTATCAGCATCAATAATTCTTTTGTAAAATTTGACTTTATCTGTGCAACTGAATAGCATCACTTTGTTAAAAATGGGTGTTTGGTGTTCAGTCTGTTTGTAAAAATAGTGTATATACATACCTTTATATATTTGTGGGATCTTTAAAAAGCATTTCCATATTTTATTTTGGATGATTTTCTTAGTGTCACATGAGTAATAAGTTGTAGATCAGGGTATACTGTCCAGTGTTTTTTGTTTTATATTACTGTTGATTACTGAATATTTGTTCAATGAAATATTTTGAAGAATAATAACACTTGTGAATTAAGAATTGTGGATTATACTTTAAGTTTGTGGTGAGTTGATTGGTCAATATTTAGAATTTGATCTTTTCACACAAGCAATGTTTTAAATAGTGGTTAGATTTTCTATTTATCAAATATGTCATATTGACTTGTGTTTAAATTGTTAGTCCAGTGTATGGATGCTTGAGGCATAGCCACATGTAAAGTGAGAAAAAAGTAATAGAAGTTTCTTTTTTTGAGGGATGTTGCGAGGGCTATTACCTGGAAAATTTTTGAAGTAATCAAGAATTTGTCTTTGAGACTTTCATCATTCTTAAATGTGCAATGGAACCCTTCCCATAGAAGGATTGTCCTTGAGTCCATTACTCATAAACCTGTAGATTGCTAGAACTCTTACCCTGACCTAAGACTGTATGTATCATGGCATCCATGGCATGCCCCTGCCTTTTAAAAAGTAAGGATGCCAGGATGCAAGTTTGACTCCCCCTGCAACCCTGCCCTATTGTATTGGTTATGGATGGCGTTAGGGAGAAAGCTGTATGACTGCACTAGTTCAGACATCTGTATGAACCCTTTCTTAGAGATTATTCTTTTATGAAGAAGATAATTCATTCTTTGACATTTTGGTTAGTGTATCTCAGTGAAAGAAAGACATTTGTCTAGGGTTCAGGGAAATGTCTTTGGTTTGTTGCACCATTAGGGACTGCCTATATTTTATACATGTCTGTATAATAAAGAAAATCAGTATATTTGGAAAATGATTTTGCATATGTGAATGTTAAGAGTAGCTGAGGTTTTCCATTCTAACCTTTAAAGTACTTGAGATCTTCAATTTTTTTTTTCCTGATCCTGATCCTATACATGTGTAGAAAGAGCTATCTGGGACATGGGGCTGAAATACTTAGTAGATGATTACTTTCCGTGGTTGGTATGCCAGACTGCTGAAGACTGATCTGCATATCTTCAAGGTAGCATAATGGGCCTTTTAAGAGTAGAATTAAGACTCTGTGCCTCAGTCCTTGCCCTCCCAAGAGCAGTTTATCTGCCTTGCCTGCAGGCATCACAGGTTCCTCTGTGGTTCGGGATCTGCAGCTAGCGTTTTCTGTTGACGCTTGCAGTTGAGCTCCACTGACTGCTGTTAGTGCTCTGACTACCTCACATGGGGGCCTGATAACTCTTGGCTTTTTCTGGTCGGTTCCTGGGTAAAAAGACAGGCCTTTGTATTAATCATGCCTTCATGCACAAAGATGAGGTCTGTGACTAATGCCTACTTTGTATGCTACTGTTGGATGCTCAGGGGCTAATTTTCCTTACCCAAAACCTTTTCTTTCTTTACTAAACTGCTAGGTTTGGAGTCATTTCAGAAGACCAGTTGCTGTAGACAGCTTAACTGTATAGTGGGATTTTCCTACATTTAGTTCTGGTTGCCTGCCTGTCTGCCTACCTCTTTCCTTCCTTTCTTCCATCCCTCTCTTCATCCCTCCCTCCCTCCGTCCTCTATTCCTTCTTTCTTTTTTCTTTTCTTTCTTTGGTGACAATTTCGGTTATTTTTTATTCAAAGAAAATGGTCATGTTAGAAAAGTCTATGTGAAAATGTAACTTGTCAGTTTATTCTAAAAATATTGGGTTATTTATTAGTAAAGAGGGATTAAATGTGTTTAAACATTTTTTATATAAAAATGGGATCTTACATAGCCATTGCTGTTTTTCATTTAACAGTATATTATGGACAGGAAATATACATCATCTCTTTTATATCTATATCATCTCTTTTAATAGTTGCATAATATTCTATTGTATGGATGTACCATAATTTATTTAACTGGTTCCCATTGATGACTCTTTGGGTCATTAGCATTTTTTACTGTTGTATATGATACTGCATTCAACATACTTTTGATAATGTTCATATATATGTATATATCCCTCATCACTTCCATAGGATAAATTCCAGAAGTGGAATTACTGAATAAAAGGGTAATTACATTTTTAAGGCTTCTGATACTTACTGCCAAATTCATGTGTTTTACTCCCATCAATGATATTTGTTTTGTTTATTTACATATTTTGAGTGTGAGTGAGAGAGGGGCAGACAGAGGGGGAGAGAGAATCCCAAGCAGGCTTCATGTTCCATGCGAGCAGGACATGGGCCTCAGTCTCATGACCGTGAGATCATGACCTGAGCCAGGATCAAGAGTTGGATGCTTAACCGATTGAGCCATCCAGGCACCCCTCTCACCAGTGATTTTTGAGAATCCTTTTTTTTTTCATGTCAACAATAGGTATTATTACTTAAAAAGAAAACATTTTTTGCTAATATTATAGGAGAAAAGTGTATCTTAATGTATATTTTAAATGTTATCGACCATGTGTATTTATTTTATAATTTTCTCCTTAATATCACCTAGCTGTTCAGGTGTTTTACTCATACTTATTTAAGTAGTAAATTGTATATTAAGACGATTGACCCTTTTCTGACATGTTGGTGGTATTTTTTTCTGTATTTCATTCTGTATTTTTTTAAATGACTGAGTGGAGGCATTGCTTTGTTGTTTTCTTTAATTTTTCTTTTTTATTCTTGGGCCATTTAAATTTTTTAATTAAATATATGTCTTGTTTTATACATTTTCATTTTTAGTATTCTAAATTTTCCTTTAAATATACATTTTTAATCAATTTAGGATTTTTAAATGTTAGTTTTGGAGCATATATTCTGTATTTTCTGTTTACTGGTTTTGCAGACCTTGATTGGCATATAAACTCATAATAAAGAATATAAGAAAAGAGAACTGAACTGCTGCTAACTGACTGTGACCTTGAGTCTCAGCTTCTGTATCTGTAAGATGAAGATATTGGTCTGGTACAGTGCTGTCATTGAATTATTTTGCCCATGAACCACAGTAAAAAATAAAATTTAAATCCTAACCTAGGACTAACATATATCTACTCCTCTACAGATAAATATTTGTGTGTGTGTGTGTGTGTGTGTGTGTGTGTATACACACATACTACATGCATTCTCCTTTTTGTATGTCATGCCATATCATGTCATACAATGCCAGACTATTAAAAAAAAGAAAATTGCTGCCTGCAACTTCCTAAATTGCTTTCATTACACACAAAGGGGTATTTCTCACAGTTTGTGAAACACTGATCTGGTGAATTGGACACTCAAATGCCTTCTAGGGCTGACCAGCTAACAGATACAAGTAACTTGCCAGTTTAACAAATCAGAGGACCCGGGTCCTATCTAAAGGCATTCAAATTAAAATAAAACTTGCTAGGTCAACAAACACATTTTCAGGTGGAACTCAGCCTACTAATTTGGACCTGTAGCCTAGACCAGAGTGGGGGAGAAAACCCAAAGATGGTAAAACACAAGCTCATTACTCTCTCAGATTGCTATAAAATGTTTTAAACAGAGCTTGTTCAGGCAGTGGATCACAGACCATACTTTGAGTGGCATTGGTCTAGATGGTGATTTTGAGGTACTTTCTAGTACCTTCCTAATCTAGAATTCTATGGCTTCATGACAACTTTCAGACATAGAAATTAGGATACCAAGTGGCCTCACTCAGTTTTTCTGGTATGATAATCCTATGATACCATCTGAGAAAGGGAAACATTAAAGAGATTATGCTAGGTATCTGAGTTACTCTGGAGGCTGATTAAAGGGGAAGGTGGACTTTGTCCTTTCCATGACACAATATCTCAGCAACTGTGTCTAAAAATGAAAGATGCTGATGAATAACCAATGAAAAATTATGTTGCAAAGTTAAGTGTCACTGAAAAAATATAGCAGCATTTGGATACCTATGGAACCTTTGTGTGTGTGTGTATATGCACACGGAATTATTTAATGACCTGATTTTCTAGTTTTGGGGGCAAGATATATACCTACAAGAGAGATTCTGTGATGTACAACCATTAAGGCTCACTTTGGTGACTTGGGTAATTGTAATGGAACCATGGAGCCATTAGGCTCCAGATGGAACTTTAATCTGGCTTCTGATTGAGCCAAGTGTCCTTGTAGAGTCTCTAAGCATCTGTTTTGGAAATATATCTGACATTATTCAAAATTTGTACAAATTAAGCCACCCTTGGGTTATAATTCAATTTTTCTTTATTGAGAAATGTATTGTAAACAGTTTTATGCAATCAAGTAAAACTAGTTTATACCCATTACTTATTTGCCTATTAACTGGTCATTTATATTTTGTGATTAAAGTCTTAATGGATTTCAGAAAGCTTATATTATACTTCTAAAACTGTAATTTGTTTATAAAATGTGAAGAGTTGTTTCCTAGTTTCAAATAGCTTTCACATAGGTCTTTATTTTTGAGAAACTATTTAAAAATACTTAAAATTGTGGTGATTTCACCTTTGAATAACAGAACCCCCTAAATAATCTGCCTTATACCAGAATGAAGTTTATTTTCTTCCATAATGGACGTTAGAGATAGAGAAGCCTCTAGGGCTTGGTCTTCAAACACTAGATGAAAACGGTGCTGGCTTGGTTAATCTGTCTCTCTTGCTTTGTCTTCAGACTGGTTTCCTTCATGATCACAGGATGGCTGCCATTCAGCAGCTGGAGCAACAAACATCCTTTTGTTCCAGCAGAGAGAGAAAGCAAGAATTTTTGTTTTGGTTTTTTTGTTTTTGTGTTTTGGTCATTGCAGCCTGAAAGTTTTTTCTTTCAATTTTATTGGCCCAGTTTAGACCACCTGTCCATATAATCGTTAATTAATTACTCTCCTATTTACAGAAGCACGGAAATTAAAAATTATTGTGGGAAGAAATACTGATTCAGTAGTTTTTAGTCCCTTTGGCTTTTCTTGTTAGGTAGAGGTGGACAAATACTTCTCATATTGAGGGTAATAAATATTACTTGGTCTAGGTGTACTGCAAGGAGATTGCATTATTAAATAAATGTTAGTGACATTTTCTCACTGTATTATCACTACTCTTTGTTCCTTCCTCCAAAAGAAGAGAACATCGTTCTTTGGACTGATGGTCCTCAGCAGCTTGCCTTGCCATATGTAGCTAAGTTTTATTTTTATTAAACTGTAGTGTAAGTTACATACAGTGAAATGTTCAGTTTTAACAATTGAGGATGAGTATTGGATATGAAGAGTTATAAATTCATGACAGAAAGATCTTATTCTGGATTTGTTAGGAAATTACTGGTATGTAAGAGAACAAGTCCGAAAGGAGTGTTAGAGCAAACGCCGACGTCAGATTTAGGTTGTCTTTCCCTAGACGGTCCTGTTTGTGTGCAGATTTTCCTAAAGGGTGAAAAGCTGTGTTTTTCTGCCAGTTTGTCCACTGTTCTTAAATTTCTTTTGCTCCTTCAAAATGTATTATTGCAAGTGCCATTAATTTGGATTTTGTGATAAATGAGCCCTAGATATTTTTAACTATAACTAAACAATTTGATAAGCAACTAATAGAGTAAATAAGGAACCCGTTTACCTCTTTAAGGGGTAAGACTGTTAAAAAACTGTCAAGCATTCTACATGTCTTCCTCACCTTTATCCCTGTGGCTCATAGGTCTTGTTGATTTTCCCTGATGTTTATCTCTGAAATCAGTTCTCCAATTTTCAGTTTGGACCCTGTTTATCTCTTATCTAGACTCCCTAATCTCTGTGCCAGAATATTCATATAATCTATATTATTCTTCACTTTGCTTTCTTTCTTTAATTTAATAGGATATCCTACCACCTTTCCATGTGAGCACATAGATCCTCTCATTTTTAAGAGCCTCCCAGTATTCCAAAGTAGGGATGCATCGTATATAATTAAAAAAAAAATTATTTATTTAAGCAGTGTCTATACCAACATGGGGCTTGAACTCACAACTTCGAGATTAAGAGTTGCACACTCTTCCAACTGAGTCAGCCAGGTGCCCCAAATTTCAAAATAGTCTTTCTTGATGCTACCTTTTGTTAAAAGTTGCCATCCTTGGGTTAGGGGAATGGGTGAAATAGGTCATGGGAATTAGGGAGTCCATTTGTCATGATGAGCACAGGGTGATGTATAGAAGTGTTGTTTGATTATAGTGTGCACCTGAAACTAATATAACACTGTTAACTAGCTAGAATTAAAATTAAAAAAAATACTACATTTCCGTGTCCTACAATGGCTGTTCTTAGCACAGGGAACATTCACTTCCCAAGGATGGGTAAATCTGAATTATGCGTGGGCATTTTAAGACTGTAAAATTTTGATATACTTTCTTGGTTGAGGATTTCTCTTGTAGGAAGAACTGTAACCACTTTAAATATTAGAGATGACAGAAGTTTGTAAACTCCCTCATGGTCTGACCTTCTTGCCCTCTGTGATCTAATAATTTTGAACAGGTTTCCTTATCCTTGGCTGGAAATCCTCTATTTTCTCCTCTCTTTCACTTCTTTGCACTGATGTGTGGTTTTTACTCTATTTTAGTACCCTTTTCATCTTATCCTGTTCATCCTGAAGTCTTATCCGATATTTTTCCCTCTTCTGGATTATTACATGGCTAGTGAGCCGTTTACTAAGAGCACTTGTAGTTTCCTTTAAACTTCCCTCTACTAGATTTTGAGCTACTTGAGGACGAAGTGGTATTTTGATATATATTTTTAGCATGTAGATAGTATACATAGTAGTACACATAGTAAGAAATGAAATGTCTGAATACATGAATGAACTTTAGCGGAGTAACTGTGGAAGTGTACTAAGTATATTTATGTTTTCGCTCAAAGTAGCTGAACTTTCAGTAGTGACAGTTGCTGACTGTGTTTTTTGTTGTTAATAACTTGGAGTTGCAGAAAGCCTTTACTCAAGCATCTGGTAATAGGGGAAGTAAGATAAGCTTTGAGAGTTAAACTTGCAGATCTTCACAGAGAGGAATAGAGCAGAGATGCAAAGTCTCTGAAGAGGCAGAAGACTGATGGGCTTGCAAGCCTTGGTGCTACCTGCTTGACTGTATTGATGCAGCTAAAGGTAGACGATGGCCACTAAGGGTACAGACTGAATTTGTCTGACGTCACTGTAAAAGGAGAGGCCTGAAGGGTGAAGCTAGTAGTACTCATCCCAGCATTAGCTGGAAGGTTTTTGATACTCACATTTCTGCCTCTCTAGAAAGATGTAAATGTAGCGGGGTGCAGATGGATGGATACTCCAGCTTTTCTTTGCAGGTGGAATAGTGATTAGGAGATAGACCTCTCAGCAGGCAGGGTTGAAATTATGGCTTCGTTGCTTGCTAGCTGAGCATCCTTGGCGAGTTTCTCAACCTCTTTGTGCCACAATGTATTGAGCTGTAAAATGGTGATAGGAGTAGCTACATCATAGGGGTGTGATACATGTAAAACTCTTACAACTGTTCCTGCGGTAAGTACTGTGTATTAGGTGTTATTATGCCCGTAATACTTGGGTCTTCTGTCTCTTCTTGTTCTAAAAGACCTCAGCTTGTTTAGATTATTTGACTTCCTGTAGAAGTTTGCCTGCAAGGAGAGAATGTGCTAGATATGCCATTACAAGAGTGACAGTCCTGTGACACAAACATTCTTTGTGTTTGTGTCTCTGAGTCATAATTCCATTTTTGAACGTTTTATCAGACTCTACTTTCTAGCCAGTGTGGCTGAAGGCCAAACCCGGAGCCTATTAAATCCTTAGTGAAATGACTGCCCTCTCCAGACATCTTTTGAGAGCCAGTTGTCCTGTTGTCCCCTGACAAGTTCACACCTCATCCCAGCAGTGCGGTGGGCTCAGCTGCCCGAACTGTCTCCCTGTTTCACCATGTATTTCTATATGTATGTAGCTGTATGATTGACAGTTAATGAAACATCCAGTTCTAGTCAAGAAATATATGAAAGCATATGAAATGCACTCAGCATACAAAATATGCTCGTATTTTTTAAAAAATTTGACTTTCAAGGAATGAACTCCTTGAGAGTAGGGTCTGGGTTTGGGTCTTTTTATTTCTGTTTTTCTTTGCATTGTGTTTGCAAGGCATGCCTGAAATTCAGGCTTAAAAGATATGTATGCAGCAGGAAGAGGAGTAGGGGCTCTCATGGAAATCAGAGAACAGGGCTTGATTTTAAGATTATAGGGAGTAGGTTTTGGTTTTAAGGCAAAGCAATAAAACAAACCTTTAGCTTTACTCTGTATGCCATCTTTCTCTGGGTACCAACAGGGCTTTCTGTTTTTATATTATTTTAGCTTACATTGTTAGTTTCGTGCTGTAGCAGCAAAGGCAGGTGTGTTTTTTTCCGAGATTTTTAGATCAAATTATTTGAGGGGCACAGAGAAGCAGTCCATCCTTTTAAACCAGGTGGTGAAAGGCCTGATACCCAACTAAGGTCCAGCCCATTTTTGTTGGTGTGGGGTAGAATTGGGCAGCCATGCCCCGGAGGCAGGATTCAAGGCAGCTCCTTTTAGAGAGTGATTGTGACTGACATGTTCAGTAAAGTATGCTAGTCTTCAGGAGCTGAGAAAATGGCTACCTTTAATTTGAATGTTCTTCCAGGGAAAGACTGTTGTGGGAATATAGGAGGACACTATTTTATTTGTTGCATGGTAATTGTATTTGTTTTCTGGGACTGCCATAACAAAGTACCACAAACTGGGTGGCTTAGGTAATAGAAATTTATTACCTTAGGTTTTTGCAGGCTAGGAGTCTAAAATCAAGGTGTCAGAAGGACTGGTTCCTTCTGAGAGCTATGAGGGTGTGTTGATTGTTTATGTAACAATCTTGATTGTTTATGTAAACGTCTCTTTGTTTTTGGCAATTAGAGTTACTGAAGAGGATTGTGTTGTATTAGTAAAATAGTTATACACAGTATTTGGTTGTGGGGATGTTAAATATGATTAATAAAATTGGAAATGTTTGCAGAATTTATGTTGGTGGCTTCATTTAAAAAATTGGTCCTTTTGGTCACTGTATTGATTTCCAAGGGAATTATTTTTAATAAGAAGGTACCTCCTACATAATGGTATGACAACCACGAGTTTTATTTATGTCCAGGCACAAACTGATTGAAGTTAATTATGTATCAAAATCTTTTTAATCTTTTGCATTATAATGTTTCTAAAGAGAAGGTTACAGATTTAAAGTAAAATTAAATCTGATTAAATTATCAAACTGATTTAAGTCCTTGTTGTTCTAATCATTCTGCTACAATAAACATGTTTTCCTCATTTCAGTATTAAATTTACAATGTAGTTGTAACCTACAGGAGTTCAACAATGTTTTGTCCTAATTTTTCCCTTTGACTTTGGGTGTTTTCATTTTGAATTTTTCTGTTGAAAATGTGAGTACTAGTTTAATTTTACTTACTCTGGTTTCTAATATTTAATTATTGTGACTTGACTGAAGAATCTACTCCTTCCCTCCAAAACGAGTGCATATGTGTTAAGCAGATGCAAACCTTGTGAATTAAGTTTTGCCATTAGAATAACCCCACTACTTCTCCTTCAGTTAATTTATTTCAACATTTTCCTAATATATATATTCATAGAGTAAAGTTGACTGGGCCCCCTTTTTCCCCCTCTATCCCTTCATTTCTTTTTTCCTTCTTTTTACTTTTTATTTTGAAATATGTTAGGCTTGCAGCGGAATTACAAAACTAGTACTCTTCACCCACCTTCCCCTTATGTTAATTAACACCTTATATAACCATAGTATAATTCCCAGTGCTAACAATTAACATTGGTACAGCACTATTAACTAACTGATTTATGCAGGTTTCACCAATTTTCCACTAATTCCTTTTTCTGTTTCAGGATCCAGTCTTGGAACCCTTATTGCATTTAGTTGTCATGTCTTGTTAATCTCCCCACAACGTATGATGGCTCCGCATGACCTTGAGACTTGTGAAGGCTACTGGTCAGTTATGTTGTAGAGTATCCCTCCATTTGGGTTTGTCTGATGTTTTCTTATGGTCAGATTGAGGGTATGCATTATTGGAAAGGGTACTGCAGAGGCGATGTCCTCTGATATGCTCAGTATATCATATCAGTGGTATGTGAGGTCTTATTACTAGTAATATGACTCTTCATTATTTATTTAATTTTTAAATTCCAGTGAGAGTGACAGAACATAAAATTAACCATATTAAATAATTCAGTGGCATTTGGTACACTGACAGTGTTGTGTTGCTAATCGCCTATATCTAGTTCCAAAGTGTTTTGATCACTCCAGAAGGAAACCTGTACCCATTAATCAGTTACTCCCAATTTACCCCATCCCCAAGCTCTTCCCCACCCAAATTTGTCTCTGCGGATTTACTTATTCTATTTTGTATAAATGGAATCATTCAAGAAGTATTCTTTGGTTTCTGGCTTCCTTCACTTAGCATGATGTTTTCAGGGTTCATCCGCATCTTAGCATTTATCAGTACTTCATTTATTTTTTATGGCTGAATAATATTTCCTTGCCTGTGTAGACCACAGTATGTTATATGTTCATCTGTTGATGGGCATTTGGGCTGTTTTTGTTTCTTGGTTGTTGTGAATAGTACTTCTGTGAACATGCACTGTACATGTATTAGTTGAATTGCTGGATCCCATGGTAATTCTAACAAACTTCCTGGTTGAGTTATTTTTTTTAATTCTTTCATTTTCATTTGATTGAATAAATCTAATTTGTTACAGAATAATATGGCACCACAAAACTCAGAGCAAAAATACTTGGTAGATTGTACATGTCAGAGTGAGTTTTATTTTAAAACCTGAAAGCATTTGTTATTCTGATTAAACTATTTTTTTCTGGATTTGATTGTGGACAGAATTTACCAGATTTCCCCATTTAAAATGATAAGATACAGTGCTAGAGTCCATGCATTTGTTTTGTGTTCTGTATTATCAGTTGATGTTGTATTGATTTGTCCTTATTTTGGACAGTTTATCTCCCAGTATAGAGGATATTTACTAGTTTAGGGAAACATCTATAATAAATACCTTGATGAACAACTTAAGGAAGTTTTTTATACCTTTCAGTAATTTTTCAGTGTAGATTTGAGAATTTTTAAATATAGTTTTGAACCTTTGTAATTCATTTTCATTTTCACATGAAAGAGAAACATAATGTAGTTTTTTAAATGCTTTATACTTTTCCATATAGCAGATAGTGAATGGAGGGTTGATAATTCTATTACAAACCTGTGATAAAATGGCAAATGAGAAAGTCCTGTATTTAATAAGAATAGATCAGATCTATAAAGGCTGTCCTTTAGTCCAGTTTTTGTTAATCTTGGGTAAGAGCTTTGTGTGTAGTCTCTGAACATATTTCCACCAAATAGAACTATAAGTTGGGTTTTCAGTGGGTAAGATAAAATCTGTGGTCTTCAGGTCATCTTTTTCCAAAAAGACCAGTCTTATGCTGACACTCTGTTGACCCAGGAAATCTCCCTTTACCCTTGCGATTAAGCTCTGTCCTCAGACCTGAGGCTTTCAGGCAGAGTTAAGGGGCCTTGAACTTCTGGTTTTGGTAAGAGTTTTAACTCTGCATTTTCAGCCTCCTTGCACTTTAAATCCTCTGGAATAAAACTCAAGGACTATTCCTGCTCTAACAGTAGACATCTGATATTGACACCAGTCCTGTAGCCTACCGGTCTTCATTGGAACGAAGAGGATAATTCTGGAATTTTTATGGAAGAGGACTAAATTAATGGACAGAGTATTTGAAAACAATTTGAAGCTACATAATTTTTTTTTGTTTCTGTTAATAATTCTCAAAAATCAAGCATTACTATGAGGGCCTAGTTTTACAGGTCGGTGATATAACTTATTCGAAGAATAAATGGTTGCATGTATCTCTTAGACTAATGTCACTCCATTTCTAGTATGTAGACTAGGAGAGCAGATTATTCGTCTTCTTAATACTTTTTTTACCTTGCAGGTCAGTTTTTTTCTCTCCTCTTCCTCACTTCTAGGTCCTCTGGTAGTTAGTTGTCTAATTAACTTGGTTGTGAAACTGCCTCAAGCTATTGCTGAGATTTGGACAGCTGGGTGAATGAAGGCAGTTAAAGATTGGGCTCCACATTCAGGACTTGGAATGCCTATATTTTCAGATGATTGATGATAAAGCCATATACTTATATTGTAAACATCTTCTTTTCTGTTTTTGGCTATGTTTTTGAATGTTCAATTTTTAAATAAAAATGTTTCTGAATATTAGAGATGTAAAGAGATTTAAGTGGTATTTAAAGATTTTTTTAGGTATAGCAGCATAACTATGGTAATAATACTGTATTGTATATTTGAAAGTTGCTAAGAGTAGATCTTAAAAGTTCTCATCACAAGAAAAAATTGTAACTGTGTATGGTGATGGATATTAACTAGACTTATTGAGGTAATCATTTTGTAGTATTTACAAATATCACATCATTATGTTGTACACCTGAAAGTAATAAAATGTTATATGTCAATTATATCTCAGTAAAAAGACTAAAAAATATTTTGTGATTCAAATCAATCAGAGAACTCACTCTTAAGAATAATTTTGGAGGGGCGCCTGGCTAAGTCAGAAGAGCATGCGACTCTTGATCTCGGGATTGTGAGTTTGAGCCCCACACGTTGTACAGGTTACTTAAAAAAATAAAAAACAATTATGATTATAATTGGATAAGAACTTTAACTAATATTTGAGAAAGAGAAGATAAACAATTCTTGATTTTTATTAAGAAGGAAAACTACATGCAGTGACTAATGTTGCCATGTTGTTGTTGCCATGTTGTTATTTGTTAGTGAGCGATTGAATTGATAGTATTGGGAGTACTCTAACAAAATGAATTAATTTTCATATGTGAACACAGTATAAAATCTGAATTCTTGTTTCCTTAGAAGATGGGATTACCTTGTATAATGAAGTTTAAATAATCAGAGATGCTGTACCCAAAATCATTGTTTTAATACATTCACTTCTTACACATTAAGCCACCACCTAAGACTTCAGACTTACATCAGTGGGTAGCATGCATTAAAGATGATCCTTCTGTAAAAAGGGAATAAAATTCATTTAGCAACTTTAAACCAGCTACAAAGAGGGGGGTGCTTTCATAAATACAGAGCTGCTTTGTGAAAGCCCTGTTTTGGAGTCATGGTACTAAATTCAAAAGTGTGACATTGCTTTCCTTCCTTTTAGGAAATCTGTTTGGCCTATTTAGAGTGTTCTTTCCCCCTTCCCCTTCCTTATGTATTTTTCCTTATGAGTAGGAGAGAAGTAAAAGTCATTTTTACCCATTTGAAACCATAGCTTTGTTCTATTCTGAAATTAAGCTGATAAATTAAAAAGATTGCTTATGTAATCATATGCATATCCATATACGTATATTCATCATAATTACCAGAGTCCAGCCATTTCTACCGTCTCTACTCCATTCCAAGCCACCATTATGTCTTTGGGTCTCACTTGGAACTCCTAGTAGCTTCTTAACTGATTTCGTTTTGTACTATACTCCCTCCCCACCAAGTTTGATTTCTCCATAGCACCAAAGTGATTCTTTTATAATGAATATTGGATCAGGCCACTCAAAAATTTCACTTTTTTACTAATTAATTTCTGAAATCTTACAGTGAGTTTCAAGGCTGTACGTCATTTGATTTTCCTAAAACCTCATTTGTCCTCATTCTCTTCCTTTCCCCTACTGCAGTCACAGTGGCCTCAGTGATGTTCTCTAAACACTCTGCCCCACCTCCTTCCCTTAGGTATCCACAAACCTTATTTCTTCACTTTCTTCAGATCTCTTCTCTCACCTTGTCAGAAAGGTCTTCTCTGAGCACATCATCTAAAATCATATCCTTACTCCTTTCTCTACTCCCAGTCTCCCTTATTCCCTTTACCTTGCTTTATTTTACTCTGAAGCACTTAGTACCACCTGTATATTTATTTACTTATTTACTTTTGTTTATGATCTATTTACCACCCTCTTTAGAATGTAGATTTCATGAGGTCAGGAATGTTGCTTTATTTTCCACGGAATATCTAGCTCTTAGAGCTATGCTTTGTTGAGTAAATGAATGAGTGGTTAAATAAAGGGAAGAGAATTCTAGGCAGATGTGAAAAGCTTTGATGTGTTTGAGGAACTGAAAGTATTTCTCTGTGGACTTGAGGTGGGCGTGGTGAGTGATGTTCTTTCTCTTCAGTCTTTTAGAGGCCATTGCATGTAGTTTTGTCAGCCAGGCTAAAGAGATTAGACTTGGACTTTGTCCTGACGTATCATGGACGCTGCTCATTGTGTTCCATACTGATAAACTAAAAGTGTGATCAGATTAGCATTTTTAAATTTTTATTATTTTTTTAAATTAGCATTTCCATTTTATTTGATGTTTATTTCTTTAAAAATATTTTTTTTAAAACATTTATTCATTTTTGAGAGTGAGAGAGACAGAGCATGAGCAGGGGAGGGGCATAGAGAGAGGGAGACACAGAATCCAAAGCAGGCTCTAGGTTCCGAGCTGTCCGCACAGAACCTGACGTGGGGCTCAAACTCACGGACCGCGAGATCATGACCTGAGCCGAAGTCGGATGCTCAACTGACTGAGCCACCCAGGTACCCCCAGATTAGCATTTTAGAAAGTCTGGCTGCTGAAGATGAATGAATTAGAGTGGGGAAAGACTGTAGGCATGGTGACCATTTGGTGGACAGTAGTCTAGGGGCATGATGATGGTGGCCTGAACTAGAGTAGCGATGTAGAGATGGAAAAAATGGACAAATTAAAGAGATACACAATATTTAGGAAGCAGACTTCAGTAATGGATTGGATGTTGAGCAAGAAGGATAATTGCCATGGCCAGATACGTGTGAGATGCTATTCAGAGATCAGGCACAGGTTGGGCGGTACGGGGTTTATAGGTCATTGAATTCAGATTGTTTTTGGGGTGTTGTGTTAGTTTCCTAGGGCTGCAGTAATAAAGTCCTGAAAACAGATGGCTTAAAACAGTAGAAATTTATTGTCTCAGTTCTAGATGCTAGAAGTCCAAACTCAAGATGTTGGCAGACAGTACTCTCTCTGTGACTGCTCTAAGGGGGAGTTCTTTCATGCCTCTTTCGGCTTCTGGTGTTTGCCAACAGTCTTTGGTGGTCTTCGGCTGATGGCTGCATCACTCCTATCAGATGGCTCTATTTCCCATGTGTCTTCAGATTGTCTTGCCTTTGTGAGTGTCTGTCTCCGTGTCCAAATCTCCCCTTTTTATAAAGACACCAGTCATAATGAATTAGGGCCCACCTTAATAATCTCATTTTAATTTGATTACCTCTGTAAAGACCCTGTTTGCAAATCAAGATCACATTCGGTGCTATGGGGGTTAGGACTTTCAACATCTTTCATTGATGAATGATAGAATGTCACCGAAAAATTAATAGGATTTGATGAATTGAATTAATATAGAGTAGGAGGTCAGGAAGGAGAAAGAGCAAAGGTAAATCTTGAGTTTTCATGCTTAACTGCGAGAATGCTGGTACCATTGGAGGAATAGGAAAGTGGCAGGGGCAGAGGTGGGTAGGGAGAAGGTAGAGAGTTTCTAAGCGAGGTGAGGGTGGAGGGAGATGAATTTTGTTGTAATACTGTTGAATTTGGGACTGTATGAGATAGATTGGTTCATGATCTAATGAGAATTCAGGGAAGAGATTTTCATCTGGATAATTTGCTATGAGAATATTTGGGTTCTCTGAGGGAGAGAAGATAGAGGGAGGAGAGGTAAGTCTGAAAAGGAAGCTAAAGAGAGAGGGTTACTTTTTGACACGGATACCTTCATCCATTATAGAGAAAAAGTGTCTCATGAGGGGATCTATCCCTTTACTCTAAACGTCAGTTCTAGTGATGCCTGGATAGTGGATTTACTAGCTGCAGTGGTCGCTGCATGAACAGAAGTAGAGTTACCAGTTCCTGACAGCTGCGAGTCAGCCTCTGGGCATCTTGCTAAATTTCCAAATATAATTATACAGTAGACTTCCTTTAACAAATTCCATGTTCCCAGCTATAATTGTAACTGCTTTTCTTGCCTTTAGCCTGTTCTTTGTCTTACTGCTCTCCTCCTTATCTCCCCCTGCTGGTTAGAATTATCCTCTGGTCATTTGGGATCTGAGAAGAAATGACATGGTTACTTCAGTTTTCTTTCCTAAACATAGATTTACCAGTGCATACCAATTTCCTCTCTCCACTCTATTCTAAAATACATTTCTAGGAATACGGAGTAATGTTTTAAAACACAAACTAGCAATATTGTGTATTAATTTTCATTTTGAAATAATATGGAAGTACAAATTAGGTACATTGTATACTCTTTATGTAACTGTCAGAAAATGACCATCACAACTTATCCAGTACTCCATGTGATAGTTAAGAAAGTCTTAAGTAAGATTTTGCTCATGGCCATGCTTTAGACCAAGGTGCTTTTTTTTTTTTTTTTTGGAAATAAATTAAATTTTGCAACCAGAAATGAAGTCATCATAAATCCTACAACTATAATCCTGCAGTAGTTTCCAGGATTCATCACAGCAGTAATGTGTAAGATCAGAAATATGAGTGGGATTTCCTGTTTTCTCATCTATTTTTATCACCTAGATATCCATTATGAAAATAAATCACTTTTAAAAATGACTTGATATCCCTCACAAATATATTGTAGTTTTGGGGTGATAAACTTCAAGAATGTTATTTCCATGTCATTTAGATTATATTCTAAGTCATTTTAATGTCTTTCTTAAGAAATAACTAAAATGTATGGATTTCTGAATGTGCAGAAGAAGAGGCATGCTTGAACTCTTAGTCTGCAAGGGATGTAGTCCAGAAGGAATTATGGACCATTGTATGTGTATTGTTCATCACTAACTTATTCACTGAAAAATACTTAAGTGTATTTGCTATGTGCCAGATACCATGTTAAGTTGTTAGTTTACTGGGCTTTAGTTTGAAGAAAGAGATTAAAAAGGTATGGTTGAATATACTTGGGAATACACAGTGGTGTATTCAGTTGCCTAATAAAATGATTCTGTGTATTCTGGGTAGCTTTGGATACTGAAAAGTAGAACTTCTTTTACATAGTAATTGGTTGACAGTTTTTTGACCTCAGTGTAAGACTTCAGTATTTAATGAACAAACAAGAATAAAGTTCTGATAAAGAAGGCATTTTCTTGAAGCATTTAGAAATAAGCTTGAAGCCTTTTAGCATTAGATTGACAGGTTTTCCTTTTGTGAAAGAGGAAGTGAATAAGGTTATATTTCATGTTTGTAGATCCTTATCCTGTTATAGGAATAATAGAGTCTTGAAAAGCAGAGTTTTGGAATTCACCATTCTAAGAAATCTCTCCTTACCAGTAAAATTTTACACTCATGCAGTGAGGTTTCTGGTTGAGGAATGAAATCAGATTTGCAGGGGCAGAATATTTGCTGTCCTTGTTGTTTTGATTCCCAAGGAATGCTTACCCCTTAGCCTCAAATGTGCTGTGGTATTAGCTACTTTAAAATAGATTGCTCAAGACTCTTTATTTGGAAAACCTTAAATATGCATCGTGATGCATTACTTGCAATAAAAAAAATGAGGCTACAATTATATAAAACAAAACACTACAGCTGCTGACAGATGTCATTAACTACTTACTCAAACACAGATCCTTCAAAAAGGAACTGCTAGACATATGATTTGGGGAGTTAAGGTCATTATAGCTCAAGATGAAATACTGTTGCCCACTATATTTATGATTTTGGGTTTTTTTTTGTTGTTGTTTTTGTTTTTGGTAATTTATTGAGACCTTGGTATTTGATATAGTTAAAAAGTTATCCTTCTGAATTACAATTAATAAATATAGAAGGACTGAGGGAAATAGCAAATCACCATGAAGCAGATACCAACCACAGTAGTAGTTACTATAGGCAAGATATATCAATGGATGCCAAAAATAGGGTGCAAGTTTGAGGAGAAACAATATTTGCATAATCTAAAAGTATTTCTCTAAGATGTTTATTAATTAGAAACAGGAGAAAGCTGGCAGACACCAAGTGATCTAGATTGGTATCACCAGTAAGAAGACATGTTAACATCTGATAGGAAGGGGGTGCAATATCACTTATGTGATATTATTGCCAAAAATGTATATAACCTTAGTCTAATCATGGAAGAACATTAGACAAACCCACATTGAGGCATGTTTTACAAAATAATCAATACTTTTCAAAATTATCATGGTCATGATGGACAAGGAATTGTAACAGATTAGAGAAGACCATAGAGACATGATGTCTGAAGGCCATGTGGGATCCTGGATAGGATCCTTGAATAGAAAAAAGTAGGAAAAATAGAAAAAAAGAAAAGAAAGAAAACAGAGCATTAGTGGACAGCTGGAAAACTTTGAGTAATTTAGTTAGTATAGATCCAATGTTAATTTTATGTTTTCATAACTGCCCTGCAGTTACATATGATGTGAACGTTAGGGGAACCTATGTGAACAATATGTGGGAACTCTACTATTTTTACAACTTTTCTATAAGCATAAAATTATTTCACAGTAAAACATTTTAAAAAGCCCATTCTTCTGGAAGTCTGCTGTAGTGCTCTTAGCACACTCTTAGAGACTGTAAAGATGCTCCCCTAATATAAATGAAGTGTCTTTGGTTTTAGAAATAAGGATCTTGGACAAAAATCAGCATAGATTCCTATTGTAACAAATTGTGCTCAATACTGTGTTGCTGAACACCGTTTGTCATTTCATTTCCCCCAATCACCTTTTAATAACAATTGTAGAGATACTCAGGTTGTATAAATTGTCTGGAGATGTTATCTGGCCTCTGCTATAGTCAGTGGACTAGTATATGGGGAGAATTTGAAGATTATAAATAGATGATTTTCGAAAGTGACATAAAAAGTGAATGAATAGGAGGTACTTGGGGAGGTGTGTTCATCATGATTTTACCAAACAACTTCTACAAAGTGGCCATCTTTCCAAGATGTAAACTAAGTTTTTCGTGTTAAAAGTTTGTCCTTTTTCATACAGACCATACTTTAGATGGGTTTCAGCTATGAAGGAAGAACTCTGTGGGAGGAAGTGGACCATGGAATGAGCTTTCTGTTTTATTTTGTTAAATACATAGCACATCACCTATCATCCATTTGACATTAGAGCCACATAATAGAATAAAAATTTATTTAATTATTTTTTTGAAGTTTATTTATTTATTTTGAGAGAGAGAATGTGCATGTGCACATGCAGGAGGGAGGGGCAGAGAGGGAGACAGAGAATCCCAAGCAGGCTCTGTGCTCTCAGCGTGGACCTGACCCAGGGCTTGATCTCAGGATCCCATGAGATCATGACCTGAACCAAAATCACGAGTTGGATGCTTAACTGACTGAGCCACCCAGGTGCCCCACTAAATGAAAATTTATAATGCCCCTATCTATATATGGAAAACCATTAGTTATACTTACACACACACAAAAGTTTTATACCTACTGCTGCAAATATCACTACCAAACTAAACTTATTGAGGTCAGTGACTGTTGCTTTTAAAAAAGTTTTTGCCATCTAGAATAGTGCCTAGTTATAAATATTGAATGAATGAATGAATGAATACTGAGGACTGTGTAAGGTAGATTTTCATATGAAATGTAAAATTTACATGTCTATGTTATTTACAATGTTAGACTTGAACATTTAGAATCCAAGCCATCAAAGTGTCGGTTTTCTAGAAAATTAAGTCCTTTCTACAAATCTACACTTGCTTTTAAGAGCATTTCAAATTTTGTATTTGGTAATTTACTGATACTCTGAACATTTCCACATCTGGCTTTGTTTTTGTGTGTCTACAGCAGTGTGGATTTTGGTGATGGCAGGGCATACATAGCCCCCAGAAAGTTCCTTGGAGAGTTGACAACTGTGTTTTGCCTGATAAGTTGAAATTAGGGAGTGGAGAGAGTGAATGAAGAATTCTCCTGTGTCTGGGATATGACTTTTTGTTTTTTTTTTTAAATGTTTAAGACTTATTTTGAGAGAGAGAGAGACAGACAGACAGATAGACAGACAGACGGGGAGAGAGAATCCCAAGCAGGCTCCATGCTGTCAGTGCAGAGCCTGATTTGGAGCTTGATCTCACAAACTGTGAGATCATGACCTGAGCCAAAATGAAGAGTCAGATGCTTAACCGACTGAGCCACCCAGGCTCCTCTGGGATATAATTCTTAGCAGTCTTGTAAAACTTATTCCAGCCAGAAAATATTTGCAAAATATAGTTATTAGTATTATGCACATCATAAGGAGAATTTAATGACATAGCCAATTTGTGTCATTAGCCAACTTAAAACATACTCTTTGGAGTAATGCATCTGAATGTATGTACTGGAATATGCATACTGAAATTACTAGTGTCTGCTTTGTTAAAAAAAACTAATTTTACATTGTTACAATTTGTTTTTACAGACTTCATCAACCCTTTTTTTTTTCAATATATGAAATTTATTGTCAAATTGGTTTCCATACAACGCCCAGTGCTCATCCCAAAAGTGCCCTCCTCAATACCCATTTCATCAACCTTTTTGACACAAAGGTATACTTTATTTTTATTTATTTATTTATTTATTTATTTATTTTTTTAACGTTTATTTATTTTTGAGACAGAGAGAGACAGAGCATGAACGGGGGAGGGGCAGAGAGAGAGGGAGACACAGAATCGGAAGCAGGCTCCAGGCTATGGGCCATCAGCCCAGAGCCCGACGCGGGGCTCGAACTCACGGACC
The DNA here is from genome assembly GCF_018350195.1 of Panthera tigris. Lineage (NCBI taxonomy): Eukaryota > Metazoa > Chordata > Mammalia > Carnivora > Felidae > Panthera > Panthera tigris. The sequence continues at coordinate 133,556,188 of NC_056668.1, read as the reverse complement.
GTGAGATCGTGACCTGAGCTGAAGTCGGACGCTTAACCGACTGAGCCACCCAGGTGCCCCACAAAGGTATACTTTAAAAATGTAATCTTTTTGCTGGTTTAATTATTGATTCCTCTTAACCCCATTATGGCACATTATGTTTATCCTAGTCAATGCTTCTTTTCAAGGTCATTATTTATATTTCTAAACGGTAATTAATCTCCTTAAAAAGTAGATTTGGTTACCCTACTTTAAACTCTTTGGAGAAGTAGCTATGCACAATTGGGTGGAGGGGATGCGGGAAAGTTAATTGTTTCCACACTTAAGTATTACAGAACGTCCATAGGAAACTAAAATTACTTAAAGTCTCATTTAATTCTTAGCAGTTTTTATTGTGCCTAAAGTAACCATTAATACTGGTTGGAAGAAAGTGTTTGCAATTTTTATTTATTTTCAACGAGGAATATAGGCTTTATATTAAAAATATGTGGTTTTAATGTTGTAATTCATTTTGGTCTAAAACTTAGGGCAGGTTGGAAAGTTGATGATTAGGGGCTTGGGTCTTAGGTCTTCCAGATATTGTGATCTTGAGCAAGTCAGTAGGACTTTCTGAATAGTTTTTTTTTTTTCACCTATAAAATGTTGAAATTAAGAATAATTCTGTCTTTAGTGGTTTGTGAGGATTGCATCAATTAAACATGATGACATATATCTATATATACGGGCTGCCTGACTCCGCTTCAGATCTACTGTGAACGGTGGCCTCCCAGAGACGTGCTGTGCACTGTGCCTAGAACACAGTGCTCACACCCTGTGAATTGGCTCTGATTTTCTGTTGAGAAAATGCCTGCGAAAGGGTGTTGTAAGTTTGCAGTATTGGAAAAATAGGACCATGAAAAATCTTTAGATTTTTAAAACATGGTTAACCAAATTATTGCAGTTTTATAGGATTTTTATAATTTTTTTTTAATGTTTGTTTGTTTTAGAGAGAGAGACAGAGACAGAGTGAGAGCCGTAGAGGGGCAGAGAGAGAGGGAGACACAGAATCTGAGGCAGGGTCCATCCAGACTCTGAGCTGTCAGCACAGAGCTTGATGGGGGCTTGAACATGTGAACCATGAGATCATGACCTGAGCCAAAGTTGGACTTTTAACCGACTGAGCCACCCAGGTGCCCCTAGGATTTTTATATCACAGACCTAAAACCTGTACAAACTAATTCATTGAGGTCTTATTCAATAATTAATAATACCTAATTTTGAACCAATAAAAAAAGCAATACTGTGTAATACTATTTACAAGCAACAGATTTTGGGCTATTTCAAATCATTTCTTTTTATTCTTTTGCTGGGGAAAAAAGTCATTAGTCTGCATTTATAATCAGGACTAGCTTCCTGTAAAATTATTTATTTTAACTTTTTATTTATAGATTTTGAAATTTACAATTCTAAATACAGCAATAGTAAGGCACTGCATTTTTTGCAGGAAACAAAAAGCACAATTAACATAAAGTCAGAGCCAGCCACAAATAAAATATTCCAGCAAACTGTGTAAGGAAAAAAAAATGCTCTGGGAAGCAGATGCCAAGAAATGTTGCAAAGGTGGCTTTATTACATTGGAAAGAAAAATATATGGAAGGATTCGTAGTAATATTAGTGGGAAGAGGAGGGAGAGGGAAGAAGGGTGGGGAAGGTAGGTAGCAAATACTATTGAATGAGCTTTAAGTGCTGGGTGTAATTCTAAGCACTTTATACAGAATATCTCATTTAATCCTCCCAACTACTTTATGAGTGAGGTTCCCACTTTACAGATGAAACAGCTGGTGCTCAGATAATGTTAAGTAATTTTTCCTGTATAGCTAGGATTCAAACCCAGACATTTTGGCTCTGGAAGTAATGTTCTTAACAACTATATACATACTGTATAGCCACTGTCTACACAGAATGTAAATAATGTACAGAATGTAGTTTGTGTGTTTTTGTGGCTATTTTTTTTTAATGATATCATTGGATTTCCTTCGACCAAAGGTATTGATTTGGCCCTTTAAAAAAGTAATTGGTTAGGGGTGCCTTGGTGGCTCAGTCGGTTGAGCGTCTGACTCTTGACTTCAGCTCAGGTCATGATCCCAGATCGTGGCTTGTAGCTCAGGGTCAAGCCCTGCTTCAAGCCCCACATGGGGCTCCACACTCAGCATGGAAACTGCTTGAGATATTCTCTCTCTGTCTCTCTCTCTCTGTCTCTCTCTCTGTCTCTCACCACCCCCTTCTGTCCCTCTTCCTAACTCATGCTCTCTCTCTAAAAGAAAAGAAAACAAAACAAAACAAAAACTAATTGGTTAATTGTTCCTTGTTCTCAGTAATAATAACCCACTTGAAAATACCTCAGTGCTATTACCTATCTTCCTAGATGGAATTTTTTTAACATTTCTTCCATGGCAGCAGAAGGTATATTAATACATATGATAGTTTCATTTACATAGTTCTTTTAATAATTGTCAAGACAAGTGCACAGATGAAAGCATAGAAATGGTGAAGTGTGGTGTGGGATTATATCACTTACCTTTTAGGCAGGTATTGTTCTTGGATTTTTTACTTCCGGGAAGACTATCTTGCAGCTAGTGTGAGTATTTCATTTCTTTAAAAGAATCTCCTGTAGTAGAGGCTTACTATGTAATTGATTACATTATTCTAGGGATGGAAATCATGAAACTCCCATAGTTCTTTCTTCGAGAAAATACTTTATATATCAAAATATTTCCTTTCTGTTTGACAAATACCACTGGATTTTGCTTTAAAGATAAATGTCATTTTTTGTTTTGTCTTCTAACTTAGGCTGTGGTAGAATCAAATGAGCAATAGTTTTTGATGGCTAGCAACTGTTCTTTTTTTTTTTATTATTGTAAAAATCTTTAAAAAGAGTAGTGACTAAATTATTTTATTCTTAGACATTTTCTTTCCTTTGCCTTTAAAGTTTTACAGTTGTCTTTCTCACAGCATTGTCCTGCTCAGCCCTAAGACCTAACTTTCACATTAGCCAAATTTTAAGAGAAGTTCATAGTTTAAGAGGAAATTTTGGGTACAGCGTTTTGGCCAGATCTGAGATTCCCTATTATAATTTAAAAAGATCTTTGGGCACCTGGGTGGCTCAGTTGGTTAAGCATCCAACTCTTAATTTCGGCTCAGGTCATGTTCTCATGGTTCATGGGATTGAGCCCCTGGTCAGGTTCTGCACTGACGGTGTGGTGCCTGCTTGGTGCTTGGGATATATTCTCTCTCTCTCTCTCTCTCTCTCTCTCTCTCTCTCTCTCTCTCTCTCTCTCCTTCCCCACTCACACATGCTCTCTTTCTCTCAAAATAAATAAACATTAAAAAAAAAAAGATTGTTGAGGCAATATTTATTATTTGCCTTAATTCAGATAACTAATTCTGGCTTATTTTCTCTTAAATCAATTTTTTAAAATGATAGATTATCTACCTTAACTATACCAAATGGCACATGATTTAATAAGAAAGTTCTAACTGTATAAAGTCCCAGGGAGTCAGGAGATATACTTGCGGAAGTGTGGAATTTGGCATTTTTGTTATTGTATGGACACACCAATCTCCCATACCCCTCAACCTTATGTCACCTGTATTATACTCCTCTGTAGCTACCTCACCCTGGTCAAGAAGAGGGCTGTTTGTGTACTTTGTTCTTGGTAGAGTGTAGAATTGACTGAAGCAGGTTTGGCAAATGTGGTTTATGTGTACCCTTTTTCCTATGCTTACTGCAGATATCAGGTCATGGCATACTTTCTTGCTTAGCCATGAAATGGTTTTGTAATTTTCTCAGCCTCTGCAAGCTGTTCCTTTCTCATAGAGTTTCCATGTGAGAAAACTTATCTCCTGTTGTTGGTATAGAGTTTGGGATGATTACCAAAAGTTTTGTATCTTTTTCTTTTCATGCTTAGGATTTGAGGTAGCCCAGGATTAAGAGATCTTACTGTCTTAGGGTTGGTAAGTTTGCTAGCAGTTTAGTAACCTTTTAGGTGTACTTAAAAAATTTAGATTTAGCACAACAAAATCATTCCCCCCCCCCCCCCCAAAATACCTTTTTAATGAAATATTGTATCAGGAAGCCTTTTTAAGATACTACTGCAGTTCATTTTTGGGCAATTATCCCCCGATAAATTTGTACTGAAAAAGTTTTCCTTGGTTAGGGATGAGGAATAGGTTGTATCTTGCAATCTAAATCCATTTCATTGATACGATTGATGTATTAGGATTCACTAGAGGAACATAATATGGGGTGTGTGGACCTGGGGGGGAGGAGATTTTAAGGCATTGGCTCCTGTGATTGTGGAGGCTGGCAAGTCCAAAATCTGCAGGGTAGGCCAATAGGCAAGAGCTGGTGTTGCAGTTTAAATCCAGAGTCCCTCACTGGCAGAATTACCTCTTCTTCAGGGGATATTAGTCCTTTTTATTTTATTTAAGACTTTCAGCCAGTTTGATGAAGCCCACCCATACATTAAAGAGGGTAGTCTGTTTCACCTTCAATCAAAATCTTTTGATTTAAATGTTAATCTCATCTAAAAAAGTAACCATCACAGAGACATCTAGAATGATGATTGAATGTTTTTTAATTTTAGAGAGAGAGGGAGAGAGAGAGAGAGCAAGCAGGGGAGAGGGACGGGTGGGGGGGGGGAGAGAGAGAGAGAGAGAGAGGGAGAGGGAGGGAGGGAGGGAGGGAGAGAATCTCAAGCAGGCTCCACGCTCAACACGGAACCCAATGTGGGGCTCAATACCATGACCCTGGGATCATGGCCTGAGCCTAAATCAACAGTCGGACCCTCAACCAAGTGAGCCACCCAGGTGCCCCCAAAAATATTGCTTAAAAAATACATTGTGGGAGAGAGACATTCAATGTTCAGTCAGCCAGTAATTTAGGATTAGAGTTAAGAATTTTGGAATGGAGTACTCACTAGTCTTCATCCTGGCTACATAATTGAAACATGCTCATGACAGGATCCCACTCCAGGCTGATTTAATCAGGATCTCTGGGGTTGAAGTCTGGCCATCAATATTTCTTTAAGCATCTCTAGGTAATTCTAAGGTACAGCTAGGGTGGAGAAACAGAGTATATTATGCAATTAACTATTTAATGTTTTTCTCTACATGGAAAGAATACCTTGCTCTGCATTTCAAAACCTAGATGAATCATAGCATTAAATATATAGTCTCTGATAGAAAACAACTTGTTCTAAAGACCTGTAAGTTCGCTTCTTTAGTTCTGATCTCTGTCTCAAGTACACGTAGCTAATTTTTGCCTGTCTTCTAAGGACATTTCCTCTTCTTTAAAGTTTTTCCTGAATATTCCTTTTCATAATAATATATTCTTTTTATCTGTTGTTTGCCACTAAATAAATTTAGTTTTACAATGATTTTATGATACCATGTAATAATCTTTTGGTAGTGATTTAACACTTTCTCTAGTGTGGTTTACTATACATCTCAGTTAATTTACACAACAGTCCTGTGAATAGGAAGGGATTAACATCTATTGATATCTCCTACACATTCCAGACCGTGAAGCATTATGCTTTATTGTCTATATAATACTCAACAACAATCTTGTAATATAGCCATTATCATTGCACTTTACATATGAGGAAACAAAAGTTCGGAGGAAATCAAGTTTTAGTGACTTTCCCAAGTTTCATAGTTCTGTCCTTTATAAACTTCAGAACTGGACCTCAAAACCAAGTCCTCTGACTCACAGTCCTGGGCTCTTTCTGCTATATTTGTAGACTTATTTCCCAAGCTGTCATGATAAACAGAGGCCTTGTTTTATACATTGCTGTATCTCTTCATTTATTTGAACTTATACATAGAAGTTGCTTAATCAGTATTGATTTATTATGTAACTTTTTAAAGTTTATTTATTTTGAGAGAGAGGGAGAATGTGCACGAGGAAGGGGCAGAGAGAGAGCATCCCAAGCAGGTTCTGCTCTGTCAGCACGGAGCCTGAGGGGGTGCTGGATCTCACAAACTGTGAGATTGTGACCTGAGCTGAAATCAAGAGTCAGGCACTAACTGACTGAGCCACCCTGGTGCCCCTATTATGTAACTTCATAGAGCTGATTGATTGTGGCTATATTTTCCATTTTAAAGGTACATTTAGTTCCATTAACTTTATATATGAATATTTGCTTCCATATTCTTTATCTTCCCTTGTATTCTTTAATGTTTTAATTCAAAAATTATTGTGAAACGTTTCAAACTTAGTAAAAGTGCAGAAAATAATAGAATAGGCATGTATATACCCACCTTGCTTTGATCTCTCTCTCTCTCTCTCTTTTAAAGAGAAATAAAGTTATAACAGATATTGCTAAAGTTCCATCCTTGTCCCTTTGTCCTCCCTCTTTCCCAAGAAGCAACTGTTATTCTGAGTATACGTGCCTGTATACTTGTTACACTATAAATAAAATTGTTTTGTTTATTAAATTTTAGATAAATGGAATTATTGTCCCCTTTAAAAAATAAATATGAGCCGTATTTTACATATCGTATAATTCACCTCTTCAAATGTACAATTCCTTGAGATTTTAGTAAATTTACCAGGTTGCTCAGTCATCATCATGAATCAGAACATTTTCATCACTTGAATATCATCTCTCTTGTACATTAACTGTTAATCCTCATTCCTTCTGCTGTAGGCAACCATTAATCTATTTTCTGTCGCAATAGCTTTGCCTTTTCTAGATATTTCATGTAAATGAAATAATATATTTGGTCTCTTATGCCTGACTTTTTTCATTGAGCATGTTTTTGAGGTTTATCTACTTTGTAGCATGTATGTATAGTTCATTTCTTTTTATTGGTGAATATTATTACATTGTTATTATGTTTTGTCAGTACATTCACTGTCAATCCATTCCATGAATATTTAGCTTTTTTTCAGTTTTTGGCTATTATGAATAAGTCTGCTAAGAACATTTGCATTTAAGTCTTTGTGTGGATAGGTGTTTTCATTTCCCTTGGGTAGATACCTGAGAGGAGAATTGCTGAATCATCTGATATATTTATTTTTTTAACTTTTTGAGAAACTGCTAAACTATTTTCCAAAGTGGCTGCAGCATTATATACTCTCATCATAATACATGAGGGTTCCCATTTCTCTGCATCTTCACCAACATTTGTTATTATCTTTTTTATTATTATTATACATACCCTTTATAACTTAAATTTTTCTCTCAGTGTTTTGTTTTGAGATCTATCCTTGTTGATACTTGTAGCTATCATGTATTCCCTTTCACTGCTTTAGGGTATGTCATTGAATGAATATATAGTAAAATTCCAACCGTCATATTGAAAAATGGCTGTCCATAATTGTGTAAAACGTAGGGTTGTGTTATTGTAAGGTTATTGAAAAATCTGTGTTTTTAGTGAATCTATATTGTCAGAAAAGTTACAGTAAGGATGTTGAAATTTATACTCAACACCACTGACTGACTATTGATGTGAGAAATTTCCAAATGATCACGAGGCAATCATTTCCTGAGTCCCTCCCACCTGCTTCCACAGAAAATAAGAATTTTAGCTTTATTTGAGAAATGGGTAGAAAATGGCTTCTGTTATTAATGGGAAAATAGTGCCATTGAGTTTTAGCATGGGATATATTACTGTGGATTTTTATTGACATAGTTTGTTTATTCTTTTGATGAACATATAGGCTGCTTGAAATTTTCACTGTTAAGAAACTTTTAGCAGACACACATTTATGTACTGGTTGTCTTATACATGTGCACACTGCCTCTAGGGGTAGACAAATTTCTTTTTTCACTCAGGCAGCATGATGTAGAGATTAAAACCCAGGGCCTTCCATCTTATTTCATTACACGATCTTGGGCAAGTTATTTAACCTTTTTTGTGCCTCCCTCAGTTCAATGGGGATAATAAAAGTAAGTATCACATAGTGGTTTTACAGGATTAAAGCAGTTTTTTCTCCCGCTTCATTAATTTTCCCCTCATTACTAGTTCTTTCCCATCAATATGTAGTCATGCTGTTATTTCTCTCATCTTAAAAACATACTGTTTTATCCTACTTTTTGGCTGCCTTTTGTCCCAGCTCTCTCTTCCTTTTGGCAAGACTGTCTGTACTTGGCGTTTCCAAGTCTCCTCCTCCCATCTCTCTCTTAACGTCATCACGGTTAAAAAGTCTCCACCACTCTTCTACATACATCCTTATCGTGGTTACCAGTAACTTCCACACTGATAATCCTGTGGTCAATTTTGTCCCCCCCCCCTTTTTTTAAAAATTTTATTTATTTTGAGAGCGAGAAAGAGAGCATGCCTACATGTACATGTGGGAGGTGCAGAGAGAGAGAGAATCCCAAATAGGCTTTTTGCTGTCAGCGTGGAGCCCAATATGGGGGCTCAAACCCAGGAACTGGGAGATTCTGACCTGAGCCAGAATCGTTGAGTCAGACACTTAACCTACTGAGCCACCCAGGCACCCTAATTCTTGTCCTTACTTGAAACCTGTTGTTAGCATTTGATGCAAGTCTCTTCTCCTTGGTATTCTTTCTTCATTGTTTTCCAGAATATCATGCCTTCTTGGTTCTTTCTGCCGCACTGATTGCTTCTCACTTTCCTTTATTGGTTTCTCATATTCTTCCTTACCTCTTAATTTGGAGGGCATCAAAGCTCAGTTATTTGACCTTATATCTTTTCTATCTACATTTACTGCATTGGTGATTTTATCTAATCTCATGTCTTTAAATACCAAAGTATTCAACTCCACGGTTGAAGGTGGAGTTTTATTTCAACTTCAAGTTTAAATACCTAATTAATATGTTTGGCATCTCCACACAACTAACTGCCATCTGAAAGTCATTATGTCAAAAGTGACTTCCTGTTCTTCTTTTTCAAACCTATTTTATCTATAGTCTTCCCCATCTCTATTGATGGCATATCCACCTTTCTAATTGTTCAGATGGAAATAGTGGTGGAGTCATCTTTTTCTTACATTTTCTAGTTGCTTTTGTCGATATGTAAGAAAGCTATTGAAAGTAATATATTCAATTAATAGCAGTGAACTCATTATTTTGGTAATCATTTGTTTTTTGTTTTGTATGTATTTCCACATATAAAAGAATTAATCGACAAGAATCATTTTGCTAACTATTATCCAAACTATTATTTCATTATCTTGCCTAATTGCATTGGTTAGCAGATTCATTTCTTGACATTAAGCTTCAACTAATTTTGACTTAAATGCTAAATAGCTTTGGAATTAGGGTTCGGTGACTCTTGAATTGTTTGAAATAATATTAATTCTTCCCAGAGTTAGTACAACATGAAATTTGTCATTCCTAAGAGAGCCACGGCACATCTAACAATGGATTGTTGGTTGATACCCATTTCTATAGTACCTATAATTTTGTATTTTAAATGTAATTCAGTGAGAATTACATTGAATTAAAAGAAGCATTTATATTCAGTTTAGAATGACTTTATTCTTAAGTATATTCTAGAAAGTTACAGTCTTTCAAGCTTAATAAAATTCAGATCTCTTTAGAAGTAACGTGGATTGAAAGATAAAATGCTGTTTCATCCAGACTGCTAGCTCAATTTTCTCAAAGAAAACACTTCCCCCTCCCCCTTCTTAATGGAGAACCTAAGTTTAAGCATAAGTAGAACATTTGCATCTTCTGTTGAAACGTATCCTCTGGCCTTCGCCTAAATTAGACTGAATAGTTTTTAACATGCTTAGGAGAGGGACATTTCAGGAGAGCTTCTCAAACAAACCTTTTCCTATTTTATTTTTTTTTTGAATTGTTATCAGAGGAGGCGAAAATTTTATTAGCTCTCTAATACAGAATGTAAGAAACTAGTATGTATTAATATGTGGAATGAAGTTTTAATTGTTATGGGGAAAAAAGGTACGTGATGACTATTTGCACCTTGTTGTGGAGTTTAATTCTTTCCTGCAAGTTCCTTAACAAACGTTAACTTAAAATGGCTTGAGTTAAAACTTCCTGTTGTTTAAGGTTAAGAGTTTGAATCCTCTGTTGGATATTATGATTCTGTGTTAGAAACATGTAATAGTTTGTCATGCGTGTGGCCTTAGTTCTGAGTAGGGTGATCATAAGCCCAGTTTGCTTGGGAAAGTGCTTTGTATGCCTGTTATCCTGTCTTAATTATTTCTAGCACCCCTGCGTTTTTATTGTTCCCTTGCATATTACTGTCAACTTAGTGGTTTAATGCAAAACAGAATTTTAAAATCAGTTCTGTAGGTCAGAAGTCCAGCATGGGTCTCATGAGGCTATAATCAAGGGTTCAGGGAATCTATTCCCTGTTCATTCATCTTTTTGGCAAAATTCAGTTATTTGTGGTTGTAGGACCTAGGTCTCCATTTTCTTGGAGCCCTTTCCAGCTTGTATAGGGAACTATATCTTGGCTCATGACCATTTCCTCTATTTTCAGAACCAGCAACAGCAAGTTGTAGTCTCATTTTCTTCTCCCTGACCCTTCTTCTCTCATAGCATCTTCCTTTCTGACTCATGTGATTAGGTTAAGCCTGCCAAGATAATTTCTCCATTTTGAGGTCCATGACTATCACATCTTGAAAGTCCCTTTTGCCATGTAAGGTAACACATTCACAGGGTCTAGGGATTCAGACATGGACATCTTTGAGGGAGTTGGTTGTATTATTCTGCCTTCCACAGCAGTTTTTCACTTTTGGGAGTGACCCTGTTTGGACATAATTATATGGACATTCGATTTCTAAGTAGCCAATTATTTCAAATATGAATAAAACCGCAAACTCACATTTCTGCTTCCCTGTCTTAAAATTTTAAGTTCTTTCTTTTTCTACTTCCTCTCCTTCTTTCTCCTTGACACCTTTGCAAAGATCATGAATAGTTTTCCTGGCTCACTTGCGAGAAGTCAGCGTGGAGAGTAGATGTGATTTCTTTTTTGCCCTTATTTGTGGATAAAGGAGCCACACGTTTTATAGTGTGATGGCTTACATCATTCTTGTAGTCTTTTGCCATTGCAGGCTGCCATTGTCACGTCCTCAGTGGTTAGTGGCAAGGGAATAGGTGAATTCTGAGGTTCTGCTGCTTGTGCTAGACATTGTTCTTAAACTGATACCTGGCAAAGAAGAGGAATTAAGACTGGCTTTTTTTCCTCCCTCTTCCTTTAGATTTTATTTAATACCAGAGAAATAGCTGGGCATTGCATTCGTTTAAACACCTGCTGATTTTTTTTTTTGAAGGGGACAGGTTATTATGTTATAGAAGCAATTTTACTAGCACAACCGTGTTATAATAAAGTAGATACGTGAATGCTTTTATTTCACATTTTTGAAATTTTTTATTTATTAAACTACATTAATTGAAGAAAACAATTATGTGTTTTCTGTGTATCAGAAGGCCAAATTGCCATTTATGTCTAACTTAAATTTGTAGTCAGGATTTTTTTCCAAAGTACAAAATATAATTTGTATTCAAATGGATTAATTTTTTCCCTTGGATAATCCAAACAAAGACCAATGTATGATTTTGAATCCTATATCTTATTTTAGTAAGCTAAGTAGATATTTGATACTTGCTAATTTATATATATTTGTGGCCTTAATTTAATAGTGAATCTATCAGAGTTTAAATTTAGCAGTTCGTGCATACGATGAAACCACTGCTACATACCTCTGAAGTTAATTTCTTTCTTTCCAGTTTACAATGCCAGTTTTACACCCCATTTGCTGTCAGTGAAAACGTAGGTGGCAGACACACCACATATTTATCATCACTAAGTTCACTATATCATACAGGAAAAGTACATTAATATGCCATACGGAAAATCTAACACACGTAAACAACCACTTAGCATTTTTAAGAACATATCTGACTTATTGATTAGCTTAAATACCTTTAGTAGAGTGAGACACCCACACAGAGTGCATACATTCACTTACTTATCTGAACAAGTGCTTCTTGTGCTGATGAATGAGCAGATCTCGTCTTTATGTATCATGATGAAGATCAAACGTTCGAAAGCTTTCCCCTTTCCATTGGAATCCCTAAATCTTGACACAATTAAATTATTGCCCGGGTTCTTCAGATAAAGTGCACTCTGGAAAACAGCTCTGTGAAACCTTATTATACATTTACATTTACGGTGGGTGTTCTAAGTCTCTTTTCCTGAAGTTTGTGCTGTTGTTATTCTCACTCAGTAGTGAGTGGGGTAGGGTTTGAGAACTTTTCTTAATTTCTGTTTTCCCTGGGAACACTGTACCCATAACTAGTCTCAGTTGGCTTGTGTGTATGTTTTAAAAAATGTGTACATTACCTTGTTAGATTTTTTTCTCACTGGAATATTTTATTGAAATTAGGAAATACCAATATATAATATCTAGTTTACGTAGATAAGGTCCTAAACCTGAGAAAACAGTAATAAGAAATAATGCAGTTATGAAAAATGGAGGGAGAAATGTAACTAATATAAAGCATAAGGAGCAAATGAAAATGTTTTTCTTTTAGTCTTCTGTGAACATTTACATTACATGCATTCCAGGATTAGGAGAGTTTTAAAAGAAAAATGTCTTAGCTCTTTTTTTTTTTTTTTTTTTTTTTTTTTGGTGAAACAATACAATAGGAAGTTCTGTGTTTAAAAGTTTTATAGTTTTCTCAGATACTTAGTTTTTCCCTCTGGTTTATATCCTAGTATTTTCTCTCTAAAGCAAAAACAGTATTTAAAATTCCTGCTTCCTTGTAGTACTTTCTAAGACCCTGGATGTTAAACAACTTTGGGTAAGGTTTTTGTTCATGCCCTCTCTGTGGATATCATGTCCTTATTTCTTCAGTCATTCCTTCTGAAGTGGGACTATCTAATAAGGCCAGTCATTCCATTTTTATTTTAGTTAATTTCCACAGATATATTTATAGACTGTTAGATAGTGTAGAATAATCTTGTCTCTGTTCTTTACTCTGTTTCCCTCCCTTTTGAAGATTTTAAACTGTTATGTTTTCATGGAGAACTGTAAAATGTGAAGCTCTAAATATGCGCTCATTTTCATGCTTTTCTCTCTCATTTCCTACTGTCTTGACTACTTTGTTTCCCACAACAGTGAATATCTGGAACTGAAAGCATTATTTTTTCCCTAACCTCTTGTTGCCAGTCAAATCCAGAACCATTATTGGTTCTTGGCTTCCTTCTCATTACCCTTTACATTCTTTATCTTAGACCTAGGAATTCACTGCCCTCCTCCTTACAACATCATCTCTAATTAGTCAGCATATGGTTTTAGTAGGTTTTGCTCCTGCCAGTTCCATACCATTCCCAAAACCAGCCTTAATCCATTCCTCTACACCCTTATTCCTGGAATACTTCAGAGGACTTTGCTATCCTCAAATCTGTGCCGTATATTGTTACCAGATTAATCTTCCTAAAGCATTGCTTTCACTCTGTCACTCCCCTGCTTATGAACTTTAAGTGGTCCCACTTTGTCTGTAGATTGAAATTTGGAGTCTCTAGCCCCATACTCAAAGTTCTCTCATAAAGTTGTCCTAATTTACCATTTAGCCTTCTCTACTAGTCAGTAACAAAAATTCTCGTATTTCTGTCAAGATGGTTCCAGCATCCTGAGAATTCCTGCATTTGCACATCCTTCCAAATTTCATAGTATTTTCATTCTCTCCTTTGTGCCCAGTCATCTCTCTCCTATTTTTCTTTTTGCTCATCCCAAGCTTACGTTTTCTGAACTTGCAGCTCATGTCTTGTTTTCTCTGTAAAATCTTCCTGAACAGTATGGTCTACCGTGATCTCCCCCTCTCCTGAACCCCTATTTTTCTTTGTCGCTTCTCACAAAACACTTTGTTTGGTGTTTTGCTCTCTTGTTTTTAGTTGGATCTAGGCCCTATGTGGATAATTGAATTTTAAGTGTCAAGAGAGCAGGGACCATGTTATATTTCTTTGCATCTCTCTTATGGGCTAAGTACAATTCATTACAAATCTCAGATGATAAATTGATTTTTGCTCACTTATTCCACAAATATTAGCCGATTACCTAACTCAAATACCGTTGATAAAGAGTTAAACATAAGAGGTATGGAATCTGCTTTCATGGACTTTACATTCAAGAAAGGGGAGAGAAATAGTCTGTAGCTAATTTAACAATGCCTGTTTAAATACAGTTGAGGGATGCGGTTTGCCACTTTTTTGACAAGTGGGGAAAAAAAAAAAAGAAAATCGCCTTTCCCCTCTCCTGTTATTTGTATGTATAATTTTTCTTATTTTAAAAAAAAATTTTAATGGAGTTAATTACTCTTGTGAAATCACAGGTTTTCAAATGGTAAAACCTTGTTTTCTTCTAAATGTACATAATACTGATACACTCTTTAGCTAAATCAAGTAGACAAAATAATGGAGTAATTCATACATTTTTGATAATAAATTATAGGAAATTTGTATATCGTTCATGTGGTAATGTAAACTGATGTAAAATAATTAAAAGATAATGAAAATATTAAAATTTTTTTAATGTTTATTTATTTTTAAGAGAGAGAGAGAGAGAGAGAGAGAGAGAGGAGAGGAGAGGGAGGGGCAGAGAGAGAGGGAGACACAGAATCCGAAGGAGGCTTTAGGCTCTGAGCTGTCAGTACAAAGCCTGATGGGGGATTGAACCCATGAACTGCAAGATCATGACCCAAGCTGAAGTTGGGCACCCAACCCACTGAGCCACCCAGGCGCCCCAAAAATATTTTTAAAAGGAACATTTCCTAAACTCAAAACTATCAGAACTTCTTAGTTAATATTCTAAAGCTGTCTTTTGTAGGAAAACAAGTTTAAAGCAGAATACATTATTGGACACATTATTATTTTAACTTTAAGTGTTTCTTCCAGTGGCTTGAACAACATCATGTATTTCATAGGTAGAATTGTTTGAGATTCTAGTAACTATAGAGAGTTAATGTTAAAAGAATGGCAAAGTATGCATTGAAACAAAAAATTATTGTATTTGCAAATATAAAATCATAATTGACATAAATGTTATAGTTAGGAACATTATGAATGTAAATATGCCTTCTCTGTTCTCAGTCCTGTAATGCCATTCTTTGTCCAGTGGGAGATGAAGAGTGATGTTGAGACTGCTGTTTAACCTATTATAACAGCTTTAAAAAAATTAAATAGCGTTGATGTAAATACGAGGAGGGAAAAGAGTATTTATCTCCATTAAGTGACATAAAAAGCCATGGTAAGAATAACAGGCGGATGGGTGTGCATTAAGCAGTGAAATCTCTAAATTCAGATGCTAATTATAAGCACAAGGACAATTGCCTCCCACATACTTAACTGTTGTATATTTTCTTTAGTCAAAGTGTAATTCAGAGTTTGTGAAGTGCTGAATATGGCTTTTAGTTTTTCATCCCCCTTAACATACATGTTAAAAAAGAAAAAAAAAAACAGTAGAACTACTTCTGCTGGACTGTGATTTTGGCAGATATAGATAGAATATTAAACCAAATGCTACCAAGATCATTCACATGATTGCTCTTGGATGGTCTTTATTGAGTGCCTTACCTACTTCCCACTATTAAAAAGCAGATATTTACTAGTAAAGTTAAAATTATTTAAGTATATTTGAGCACAAATTCCTTGCTGTGGTGTCCCAAGGACTAATTTAAGGCTTAGATTGTGAAAAGATGTATTGGTACTGGCATTAAGAGTATATTTGTTTAGATTATTATCATTTTTAAAATTTATTTTGGTTATGGTCTCTGGCGTCATGTCTTTAAAGTACAATACTGTTTTTTTCCATTATCTGAGAAAAAGAAATTTCCTCTGCATTTTCTACAGTAAATAGAAAATTTTCACCACTTTCATGGTGGTTTTGTAATGTGTTCGTCAGTTGTTGAAAGGGTACAGAGTACGGAAACCCTGTTCTGAGAAGGGAGATTGCTTTTAAGTGTAGAATAGCAGGGAAAATGTTAAGAGTCTTAAATTATTTTTAAAACTTTGTTTTTAGAAATAGAAGTACAAAAAACCTTTTTGTAATTTTGCCACTTTTTTTATTCTTAGGTATGCTTTTTATTTAGCTTTTAGTAACTTGTAATTTAAGATCTCAGTTATTAGGTGTATTTCTGCATTTTATATATCGCTCCCAGATGCTACAGTATTAGTTTTTATCACTGCATATTTTATGAAATGTCAGCCTTCTGTTGGCTGTTCACGCAGCATTGTTAGTGATCAAAGACACAACATAAAGGAGAAGAATCTAAACAGTTGGCTTATCTTTGTCCTTCATTGTGACAAAAATACTATAAAATCACTTTATTATAAGAAGTAAAATAAAGGCATCATCTAACATGCAGTGAAAGGATAAATGTCATTGCTTTTGAGTGAAATAAAATCTTAAATATTTAATATCAAGAAAACCAGTTATAAAGAGAAATAATTTCTTATTTCACAAAGTTTTCCTTGGTGAGGAATGAGGGTAATATGTTGTATGTAATATTATAATACTTTGCTAATTGACAGTGTTATGCCTAGAAGAAGCCACACGGTTTTTTGGCAACATAAGAGGTTATTCAGTTTAAACCGAATAATTTTGTTACTCAAAGTATATTTTAGAAAAGTGGTTATTATAGTTTTAGTATGTGCATTGTCTAAGTTGTATGTAATCTGGTTTATTATTTTCTCGAGTTGACTGACTTTGTAGTTTAAAACTTTATTCCACAGATTCAAAAATCCTTTTTTCTCTGGGTCACTGATTTCAATATCAAGATAAAAGTATAGAACGGGAAAATATTCTCAAAGCCTGAAAGAAAATCTGTAAGAATAAAAATCTTGAATGATTTTGATCAGCTGTTGTGTATGCCCACCACAGCAGTTGGTTCAATCAATTTTATGTTTTGGGATGGTTTTATTAAAATGAGCTGCTGCTTTCAGTAAATCATTGAGAAAGATGCTGGCTTTCTACACGTCTCTTTTTTGGTGGAGGCAGGGCAGTAATAGTTTCTCTTCGCAGCCTTGTAAGTCAGTGAGGTTGGGGGCAATCTGTCCACCATAGGAGTCAGTATGTTTCTGTGTCATCACTGTGGGCCTTTGGAAATAGAAGTAGAATGAGGATTTAGACCAAAACGTGATTATTTTACATGCACTTTTATGACTTTTGGCAGAAAGCTGCCATTTCTAAGAAAAATAATTGTCAGCAGGTAATAATGATTTTAGTATCTTTTTATTGTATACAATTTCTCTTTTTATAAATGAGTGAAAGCTTGTTTTCATATGGGAGAATCAGACCTTTGAAAAGCAGTTTGAAAGACAGAGCTGTTGGATACTTGTAAATTTAGGGGCCTCCACTTTTTGTCCTGTGGTGCCCGAAACCCTCACCCAAAGTGTGGTCCATAGTTCAAAGGCAGTGCTGTTACCTGAGAGCTTGCTGAAAATGCCGAATATTGGGCTCAATCCCATGCCTACTAAGTCAACATCCGCATTGTTTTTAAGTTTATTTATTTATTTGGAGGTGGGGAGGGGCAGAGAGAGAGAGTCTCAAGCAGGCTCCATGCTCAGCACAGAGCCCACCGTGGGGCTCAGTCTTGGAAATCATGAGATCTGGACTTGAGCTGAAATCAAAAGTCGGATGCTTAACTGACTGAGCCACCCAGGCACCCCTCAACATCTGCATTTTTATCGAATTTTCATTTGTACGCCCATTAAAATTTGAGAAGCACTACTATATGCTTCTCAGGCAAAGCCTCTCATTTGCTCAGTTGGTCATGTGCAGCGGGAGAGTTGGAGGAGGCAGTGTTAAAGTCACATCGGAATTGGAGTTGGATCCTGAAGAAGGCAAATATTTAATCTAGATCTCACAGGGATTTACTCCATAAGTAATTGCAATTAGAATCAGTTGCTACTTTGTATCATATGTGGGATGCCTCTCGTTACCCTACTAATGTTAAGCTGGTGGTTTCTTTTTAAGTGTCTTTATCACAGGCCAGATATGCTGATGTTTTCTCCCACTAACAGTGTAGTTGGCATTTCCAAAGTATATTCTATGGTGTATTTTCCCCAGGAGATTCTCTAAATAAAAAGAGGTCAAATTTTGGAAAGCATCGTATACTTTCTTCCTATCTAGGAGAATCACAGTATACATTGATTTATATTAAAATATCTGAGAACCTGGTGTAGCTTAATTCAATTTTTCCAAATTAACTTGACCATAGCATTTTTCCCCGTCCCCCCTTTTAAAAAGACTGCCATTAAAAAAAAGAAATGAAAGACTACCATTATTATCTTTTCCTTTAGCATATGCAAACTGGCTTGTCTCCAGTATTTATTCTCCTTGATGAAAATAAGAGATGAGGACAACTTTTGAAATTGTCATGGTGTTGCCACTTCAAACAGACTTTCCAGTATTGTTATTTAAGTGCTAAAGGTACTGGTACAACCCTTGTGTGCTAAAGGGGTTGAACATGGCAGACATTTTTAGGGCTCGAATAACTGAGAAAGCATCTTTTAGAAAGTGAATGTTAACTAGGTCCCAGTCAGATTTGGTGGGTAAATGGAAGGGAGGAAACAGAGCATTCCTAATGTTTGCTAGAATGAGGAAAACCATGAGCAATTGAACAAGTTAAACATTTGAGTTCAAGCGGTAAGAAAAAGTAAGTGGCTGGCTTAAAAAATACTTCTAACTAGGAATAAATTCAGACTTAGAGAAGAGCTGTAGGAGTAGGAAGAGTATATTCTTTTCCCCAGATTCACCTACTGTTAAGATTTTACTGCATTGGCTTTATCATTTGGATATTTTTCTCTCCCTTCTCCCTCAAATGCCTCCCTCCCACAGTTTTTTTTTCCCCCCGAACCCTTTGAACAGAGATTGCAGAGGTTGATGCACCATCCTAAAATTGTATCAATGTGTATTTCCTAAGAGTAGGGATATTTTCTTCCATAACTATAGTATAATGAACAGCTTTGGTAAAGTTAACATGGGTATAATACTGTTATCTAACCTACCATCCATATTCCACATTTGTCAGATGACGCAATAATATTTTTATAGCATTTTCCCTCTTCAATAAGAATCCTGTCTAGGATCAGTTATTGCACTTGGTTGTCATGTCTCTTTAGCCTTCTTTAATCTGAAATGGTTCCATGGCCCTTGAGTTTTATGACACTGACATTTTTTAATAATATGGTCCTTCATTTGTCTATCACTCTTCATTTGGGATTGTCTCCTGTTTCCTCATGATTAGATTCAGGTTGTATATTTCACCCAGAATACCACGTAGATGATGTTATGTCCTTCTCAGGACATCACATCTGGAGGCATATTGGTGATGGTAATTTTTATCATTTGGTCAGACTGTTGTCAAATTTCTCTACTCTAGAGTTACAGTTTTTTCTCTTGCAACTAATAAGCAGTCTGTGGGGAAACACTTTAAGATCATGCAAATATCCTCCTCATCAAAATTTCTGCCTAGATTTAGCATCTATTGATGATTCTTCCCTGGTACAGTTCTTTCTATAATGGTTACAAACTGCTGATTTTCCAGTTCCAGCCCTCCTTCCAGTCAACATCAGCATTCTGATGAACGCAAAATCTATGCTTGATGGACTGACTGATTTACAGTTGACCCTTTAACATTGTGGGTTTAAACTGTGTGGGTCCACTTATATGTGGATTTTTTCCCATAAATACAGCACAGTGCTGTAAGTGTATTTTCTCTTCCTTCTGATTTTTGTAATATTTTCTTTTCTCTAGCTTAATTTTAAGAATATAGTATATAATACATATACAGAATATGTGTTAATCGACTGCTTGTGTTATCAGTAAGGCTCTAGTCAACAGTAGGCTATTGGTAATTAAGTTTTTGAGGAGTCAAAGTTAATATGTGGACTTTTGACTCTGTGGGATGTTGGTGCCCTTGACCCTTGCATTGTTCAAGGGTCAACTATATTTATTCATTCAATCATTTATCATAGGTATGAGCTTATGGATATCTATTCTTTTCAATGCTTTATAATTCACTACTGAGTTATAAATTGTCCAGGTTTGGTTGGTGAAAGTAGATAGAAATGTTGACCGAGAAAAGAGACTGAGCTAAAATAAAACAAAAGCATTTATATGAGGTCTCAGAATTGCAATTCAGGGAACACAGATTTGGGCAGCAGCCCAAATAGTGTCTGTCCCTGCACCCTCCCACCCCCACCCCAGAACAAAAGTCAAGGGTTTTTAAAGACAAAATGGAATGCTTGTATTTTTTTCTTTTAACAAAAAATTTTGATTAATGTTGGCAGCAGAAAATTAATCTTGGCTGAATTTAATTGGTTAAGGCTATCACCAAGCAAAGTTTCTTACTTTAGCAAATTTCAGGCTGAGTCCTTGGAATATTTGCAGTTTGGCCCAGTTCAAAAGTTCATGGTTCTACCTGGTGAGGACATGCGTAAGGCCCATGTCTTTATTAGGCACTTGGCTCTGTTTAAAAACCCCCTGATGTAAGTGACTCCATTTTATTTTACCTTTTTTTTAATGTTTGTTTGTTTATTTATTTATTTATTTATTTATTTATTTGTTTATTTATTTATTGAGAGAGAGAGAGAGAGAGAGAGAATGAATGTATGTGGGGAAGGGGCGGGGGGGGGGGGAGAGAATCCCAAGCAGGCTCTGAGTGATTGGCATAGAGCTCCACGTGGGGCTTGAACTCACAAACCATGAGATCATGACCTGAGCTGAAATCAAGAGTTGGATGATGCTTAACCGACTGAGCCACCCAGAGGCCCATATTTTACCTTTTACAGCATTCCCCTGTCACATTATTATCTTAAAGTTTTTTTTTTGGTTAATGTTTATTTATTTTTGAGAGACAGACAGAGTGCGAGTGGGGGAAGGGCAGAAAGAGAGGGAGACACAGAACCCGAAGCAGGCTCCGGGCTCTGAGTCGTGAGCACAGAGCCTGATGCGGGGCTTGAACTCACAAACCGTGAGATCATGATCTGAACTGAAGTTGGATGCTTAACTGACTGAGCCACCCAGGCGCCCTACCCATCACATTGTTTTTTTAATTTTTAAAAATATTTTTATTTCTGAGCACACAAGCAGGGGAGAGGGGCAGAGAGAGAAAAATCTTAAGCAGGCTCAATGCTCAGTGCAGAGTCAGATGTGGAGTTCAATCCCCCCACGTGACCTGAACCAAAATCAAGAGTTGATGCTCAGGGTGCCTGCGTGGCTCATTAAGTTAAGCTCCTAACTCTTGGTTTAAGCTCAGGTCATGATCTCATGGTTCATGAGTTTGAGCCCCATGTCAGGCTCTGCACTGACAGTGTGGAGGCTGCTTGTGAGTCTGTCTCTCTCCCCCTTTCTCTCTGCCCCTCCCTGCCCCCCTCCACCATAAATAAATAAATAAAAAGAAAGAAAAGAAACAGAAAGAAAGGAAAAGAAAGAAAAAGAAGGAAAGAAGAAAGAAAAAGAAAGAAAGAAAAAGAGTTGATGCTCAACAGACTAAGCCACCCAGGTGCCCCTCCCCTATCACATTTTTGAGTGCTTTCTTACTTTCCGGCAGAACAGATTGTCACAGAATCTTTATCTTTTCTGTCACAGTTCTGGGCAGCCATTTCTCTGAAGAGTCCTGGTTTTAGTGGGGGAATGTTATTAGAGATCAAGATCTGGGCACTATTGTGCTGGTTGCTACTGGATGGTGCTCATCTCTATAGGATCTTGGCTTTTAGGCCACGAGGACAGAAAGAGGACAGAGCTAGGAAATAAGGCTTATATATATATATATATATATATATATATATATATATATATGTATATATATATATATATATGTACACATGTACATTGATGGGTAAATGTATACATACATTCATACTGATAAACATATGTTACATACTTTAGAAATCATTAGGTCCCACCAATGTCTCTAATTCTAATCCATCTCCACAGGGCTCTTTCTTGCCTTCCATCTTTCCATATTTATATGTCTCTTCTTTCATCGTGAGAACATTGGCTTCCGACAGCATCAACACGTTAACTTACTTGCGCAGCTCAATAATACATCTGAAATAGTTTCAGAATTGGTTCATTATACCACTACAATGAACAAATCTACCAAAAAGAATTCAGGATTTGTTTGAAGTACTCTCTCCTCACCCCACTGAATTCTGTGAGTATATTTAATCAAATGCTGTACTCCTAATTACTTGCATTACTTCTTTCTTTTTTTATCCCTTAAGGATGGATATAGTATTAATTTGAAATACAGTTTAATTCACTCATTTTACTTTGCTGTCAGCTTTTGCATATTTTCCGTCTTTATATCGTTGCTAATTTAATTATTTTGAATAGGTAGAAAATGATGATTTACTTTTCCAAAAGGTAAAGTTTTATGAAAAGGTATACTCAGGAAAGTGTCACTTTATTTCCCTCATTCCACCGCATCCTTTGTTAGGTATCCAACGTTACTGTTTTTTAGTTCATCATTCCTTTTATAAAGATAAGCAGATACATTTTCTTATTTTTTTTCTTATTTCCTCTTTCTTATGAAACACAGCATAGTATATATGTCCTTTTGCAATTTACTTTTGTCATTTATCTATATCTTTTAAAAATCACTCCATATCACCTTATAGAGATCTTCCTCTTTAATTATTTGCATACGCTTACTACTTTATTGTGCGTACGTATGTAATGTAGTTTATTCAACCGATCTCTTATACTTGGGCACTTAAATAATCTCCAGTAGCTTGAAATTGCAAATAATGCGGTAGTGAATAACCTTGTGCCTATGTATTTTCGTATTGTTTCAGGTTTATCTTCAGGGTAAATTCCTTGCAGTGGGATGGCTTGCTTCTCAAAGGATAAATGCTTATATAATTTTATTAGGTATATGCCCAGTTCTCCTGTAGCATTTTGCATCTCCACTACTAGTGTATGGGAGTGCCTGTCTTTCCACAGCCTTGCCAACAGAGTAAACTGTAAAACTTTCAAATTTTTCCCGATTTGAAATATGAGAGATGGTGCCTCAGTGTCCATTTAATTTGTTGTGTTCATCTTAGGAGTAGAGTTGAATGTCTTTTCATATGTTTAGGAGCTGCTTTTTATGGGATATTTGGTTTTTTCCCCTCAATTTTGAATGCTCTTTGTAGTGATATCAGCCATTTATATTTATCAGTGATAAGTCTTGCAAAAAAATGTTTTCTCCTCATTTGTCATCTGTCTTTTTCTTTTGCTTGTGTTTTTCTTGTAGTATAAAGGTTTCATATTTGGATTTTAGTTCTAGTAAGGAAGGCTTTTTTTAAATGATTTCCCAGGTTATAGGAGGAATTTAGTGATTCTTTTTTACTTGTATAGTTCCCTTTGTTACATTTAAATCTCTGGTTTATTTGGAGTTGGGTTCAGTGTGAGAAATAGATGGATTTTTTACACCCCCCCCCCCGCAAATGTGTATCCATTTGTTAAAAAGACCATTCTTGTACCAGTGTTTTGTGATATCACCTTTATGATAGCCGAATCTATTTCTGCACTTCCCTACTCTGTTTCATTGGTCTCTCTGACTATTCATGCAGCAATACCACACTGTTCTCATTACAGAGGCTTTGTCGTGTGTTTTAATTTCTGTGGTATTTTTTTAATTAAAAAATGTTTAATGTGTTTATTATTTATTTTTGAGGGAGACACAGAGTGTGAGTGGGAGAGGGGTTCAGAAAGAAGGGGAGACACAGAATTTGAAGCAGGCTCTGGGCTTCTTGCTGTCAGCACAGAGCCTGTTGTAGGGCTTGAACTCATGAACCGTGAGATCATGACCTGGGCTGAAGTCACATGCTTAACCGACTGAGCCTCCCAGGTAGCCCAATGTATGTAGTATGTTTTAGCAAGGTTTCCCATATATATTTCTTTTCAGTATTTCCTAGACGTTCTTGAATGTTTCTTTTCTACTTGACCTTCAGTATCAAGTTGTCTAGCTCCACAGAAAAGTCAATCATATTTTTGGGGGGCTCAATTTATATTTATACTTTTATGGTGTATTGATATTGAGATGTCCCAATCAGTGACAAAGTATTTATTTTCAGTTGTTCAGGACTACTGTTGTCTCTTTTAAGAGTGTTTATTTTTCTTTATGTGGGTTTTGAACATTTCAATTTATTCTTATTTAACCTTTTTTACTATTTTACTACTGTTTTAAGTGTGGTTTTCTCATCCATTATATATTCTATCTGGTTTTATTTGTGTATGTGAGTGTTACTGATGTTTTCATGTTTATTTTATATCCTGCTCCCTCGGTAAAATCTTTTGTTCTTGAGTTTTGTTGTTGATTTTCTAGGATTTTCCAGGTATTCATCAGGATATCTGCAGATAGTTTTAGTTCTTCTTTTCCAGCTGTTCTCCCTACAATCTTTGTCTGTAATAGTTTTGTTTCTTCTTTTCCAATTCTTGTTTTTTATACTTCTAATGGCTTCCTCTAGTCTTATTTTATTGACTAACATGTCCAGAAAAAAAGTAGTAGTGGTCCTAGTGGGTATCCTTGCCTTATTCCTTACCTTAGTGGGCAG
The DNA here is from genome assembly GCF_018350195.1 of Panthera tigris. Lineage (NCBI taxonomy): Eukaryota > Metazoa > Chordata > Mammalia > Carnivora > Felidae > Panthera > Panthera tigris. Next base: position 133,531,675 of record NC_056668.1, on the reverse strand, counting down.
AGTAACACTGAGAGCTAGCAGCGGGAGAAAAGATAGATCTGCACAAGGTAATAATGCACAGTTCGAAATGCTTTACAGGCAGTACGTGTATTGTCATATACGGTTCTCTATAGTATTTCTCTTCCCTTTCATGGCTAAATATTTTGAAGGCGTTGTCTCTACCTTTCACTTTCATTGTTTTACCTTCCATTCTCATCCTTTAAACAGCTCCACTCTGGTTATTGCATTGTTAAAACCAAGGCCGCTGCTGAGAACCCTTTGTTACTCAATCTAATGGATTTATTTTCTCTTTATCTTACTTGCTTGTTTTTCCTCTTAGTGGCTTTCAACATTGCAGACCCTGCCTTCTTCTGAATGTATTTTTTCCCCTTACTTTTTGTTAAATCACATTCTTCTGGTTGTTCTTTTTCAGTCTCCTAGCTCTTTCTTCTCTACTCGGTTTCTGACTGCCTCTTCTTTCTGACATCCCGGGCTGCCTCTTTCAAAATTCTATTCTTTCTTCTTTTTGAACTATGTTAGTTTTCTAAGCAAACTTGTGGCCCAAGTTATCATCTATATTACAGCTATTCTGAGACTAACATTCTTTTTTCTGTTTTAAGTTTATTTATTTATTGGGCACCTGGGTGGCTCAGTCGGTTAAGTGTCCGACTTCGGCTCAGGTCATGACCTCACCGTTCGTGAGTTCAAGCCGCCTCAGGCTCTGTGCTGACATCTCAGGGCCTAGAGCCTGCTTCGGATTCTGTGTCTCCCTCCCCTAAGCTCCTCCCCTGCTCACACTCTGTCTCTCTCTCAACATAAACAAATATTAAAAGAAAAGTTTATTTATTTTGAGAAGGAGGGAGAGAGCGAGAGCGAGCAGGGGAGGGGCAGAGAGAGAGAGGGGGAGAGAGAGAGAGAATCCCAAGCAAGCTTGGCATCAGCGTGGAGCCCAATATAGGGTTTAGACTCATGAACTGTGAGATCATGACCTGAGCTGAAGTCAGACACTTCCCCGACTGAGACACACAGGTACCCACTGAGAGTAAAATTTCTACTCTACATCTGTCTTCTGAGATGGAGATCTACATGTTCACCTGCCAACCTGGTATCAGTGTCCACTTTGGGATGTCAAAGTCACTTCACAGTATAAGTTCTAACCCTCTCCTCAAATGCTCCCAGTTTTAAGTGACCAGTACCGTGTATCTTATTGTATAAAGTAGAAACCTGAGGATCATCCTGATTCTTGTTTGTCACTCATCTTTATCCATTGTATTGTCAGGTTTTGTTGAATTTATGTCTCTACTCCTTCCAGTTTGCTCTAGCCTAAAGGAAAGGTAGACCCTGTCAACCAGAAGAAACGTCATGAGTAAAGAATAGAGATGTTATATTTGGTAGAATACATAAAGTAAGATTAGAAGTAAGGTGAAGGATACCACTTGCAGTCATAAGAAATTTGGGTAGTCATTGGGTGAGATGATTAGATTACTTTGCAGGACATAGTAAGTCGGAAAAAAGGAAGGGAAGGGACTGCAGGTGGGAGACTAGTTAGGAAGCTAACAGCTTTAGCAGCTTTGTTAAGAGATACTAAGTGCTTATATTAAAGTATGACACTGGAGAATAAAACGAGACAGATTTGATCGATACCTCATTGCTATTCAGTAAAATAGAGGAACAACATGGATCTGAAGATACAAAACAAAATTATCAAACTCTCAAGATTTCCTTAGAAGGCGATGAAGGTGGGGGCACCTGGGTGGCTCAGTCGGTTGAGCGTCCAACTTTGGCTCAGGTCACGATCTCACGGTGTGTGAGTTTGAGTCACATGTCGGGCTCTGTGCTGACAGCTCAGAGCCTGGAACCTGCTTTGGATTCTGCATTCTCAAAAATGAATAAACCTTTAAAAAAAAGTTTAATAAAAAAAAATAAAGAAGGTGATGAAGGGTGGAGTAGTAGACAGTTTTGGAGAAACATAATGAGTTCTGTGATAAAGTATGCATAAGGTGTTGATACGGACTATCAATCAGGTGGAGAAAAATAGGGAATGATTGGAGATGGTGAGTAGGTTTCTTCTTCAGTGCTCGCTTCATCTGGTAGTATAGTGACTGTCCAGAGCAGTGTCGAGAAGTCATTTGAGGCAGCATCCAACCTATTGGCAATGTGTGTCTACTTTGGCTGATATGTACATGTGAGCATGGTCTAGGTTTTGGAATCCAAGTCAGAACTAGAGACATGGGGACAGAAGATAATGGTGGAAGACAGGAAATTTGAATGAGATGTTAAGCTAACCACCGCCCCCCCCCCCAACACACACAAAAGAAATTTCTTTCTTTTTTCCTGAGAAGGGAATCAGCCAAAGGAAACATAGATCTTGAAGAGCCCTTATGTTAATTAGGTGGCAGCATCAGAAAAAGGGTCAGACCTGATGGATTTGTTGTTGGGAAAACAATGATAGAAACATGGCAAAGAGAATTTTAGGAAGGAGATCCTGGTTATTAGGGCTATAGAGAAATCAAGGAGTGTAAAGACTTGGGAAAGGACATTACATTTGGACCATTGAGAGAACAATTTCAGTAATTCAAAATGGCAAGAGTTCTATAAAAAGGAATTTGTACTTTTATAAAGATAATGTTGAAGAAAAATGTCCCATTTGAAAAGTTAAATAGTCATGTAATGCTAGTACTGTATTTTGCTAGACTTTGAAAAAATTTATAAAGTATGAACTGAGTGATAATTTGAAAAAAACAAACCCATCATGGATTAGAAACTGAATTAGAGATAGGAAATGAGAAAAGTATAGTGAGTCAGGCCCACAAATGAAGTTATATATGGAAACAGTGGGAATTTTCTGGAAGCATGTGGTAAATAATATGGTGCAGATTTTTGCATGATACTGTGGTCTAGGAAGCAAAATGCCAGTAAGGCAAATGGTAAGAAATAAATGTAGGAATACCGCTGAAGGCTACATGGCTGAGCAGGGACCTGGCAAAGTCCTCTTAATTTTGGCAACTGCAAAGTGATCCTTTAAGTAAATTGAGTTTTGTTTTGGTAAGAATGACTTGTGATTGGTTTATTCTGATATAGGAAAGAAATAGGATATATTGGAGACATTTTAGGGTATACTTAGAGATATTGGCCCACTCTGATGTGGCCAAAGACTAGCAACTAAAAAGGATATTTAAAAAAAAAATTTTTTTTAATGTTTATTTTTGAGACAGAGAGAGAGCATGAACGGGGGAGGGTCAGAGAGAGGGAGACACAGAATCTGAAACAGGCTCCAGACTCTGAGCTGTCAGCACAGAGTCCTCTGCGGGGCTTGAACTCAAGAACCCCGAGATGGTGACCTGAGCTGAAGTCGGATGCTTAACCGACTGAGCCACCCAGGCGCCCCTAAAAAGGACATTTTAATTACAGAAGTAATTTGGTGTTAGAATAGAAAGCAATGGAAATGTAACAGATCTGAGAAGGGAGGTACACTATTCTACTGGTAAGTCTTAGCATTTAATATATCATGTGGTTTTTGTTGGCCACTCCATTAATGAAGACTTAAGCCAACATTCGAGCACACAAAAAGGGAAAGAGATAATCATGGATTAGGGAAAGTGGATGTATTAAATCAAAATCAGAAAGCTTATTTTTGTGTATATCCAGAAAACATTCTGAATTCTCTTATTAAAATTTTATAAAATGTCTGTAGATCCTCTCGGTTCTTTTAAGTTGACTATTGTATCTGAAAAAAATGACACCTTTGTTTTCTTCCTTTTTACTCATTATGCCTTTTCTTACTGATTTGTTTTACTCTTCTATTTTGAAGTTTTAGTACAGTCTTGCGTAAAAGTGGTAATAGTGGGCATCTGTCTTATTCTTTTTTAAAGGCTAATGCTTCTGATGTGCCACCATTATGTATTATGTTTGCTATAGATTTTTGGGAAGATGCATTTCATTCACTTCATCACTTTAAGGTGGTTTTTTTCTAGCTAAATTTTGTGTTTAATTTTTAAAATCATTAATGCCATTAAATATTACAAAAATATTGTTTTCTGTATAGTTTTACTCTTAGTGGGTTGCATAATATGCAGTATTTTAGTAATAGGAAACTCCCAGTAAACATCATAAACAAAAAGACTGTTAGTCTATTCTTAAAGATATGAGAAGTCATTTTTCTCTTTGATTATCGTAGGTCCGATAGGCTGTGGTACTGATTGCAGCTCTTCAGAAGTCAGCAGGAATGAAATTGAATTGGGGACTGAGAGAGTCAGCTAGGAATTTGCAGATGTACTAAAACTTCTTTTTTTTTTTGACTTTGAGTAACCTTGGTTTCTTTTCCTTGATAATCTCTGATAACTGCAGATTTCATACATAAAAAAGAAAATATTTGTAGTTAGATGCTGGTATGTTATTAATTGGAATCAGTACAGAAAGATTGGGAATGTGGTTTCAATGTTACATGTGACCACAGGTCATTATGTAAAACTTGAAAATGGATTAAATTTCTATTCATCTTTATTCACTACCATCTATGGAATTTTTTAATAGTGCAAACTAGGTGTTATTGAGAAAATATTTTAAATTACCATTTGTATTAATGGGTTATAATTACCTCAATCTGACAATACTCTTCTAAATAGCTTGCAAATAATGAAAGTTAAAAAAAAAAACACACATTACTTTCTTTTTTAATTTTTTTTTACATTTATTTATTTTTGGTAGAGAGAGACAGAGCACAAGTGAGGGAGGGGCATAGAGGGAAGGAGACACAAAATCCGAAGCAGGCTCCAGGCCCTGAGCTGTCAGCACAGAGCCTAATGCAGGGCTCGAACTCACAAACCCTGAGATCACGACCTGAGGCAAAGTCGGATGCTTAACCGACTGAGCCACCCAGGTGCCCCAACACCTATTACTTTTTAAATAGTTACCTGACTATTTAGATAACTTCTCTTCTCTGGGATATTATCTGTACATTACACTTGAAAAAGATATTCTGGAAAATACCTGATTTTAATCTAATATTAGCAGCTTTTGCATGGTTAATCATTCTCTTGGATAAAAGTTTGTTTTATCCGAAGCTATTGGTGTGTATTGAGATCTTTCTTTGATTTGCTAGTTTTGGGTTATTTTGTTGTTGTTGTTGTTGTTTAGTATAAAAATGACTTGTTTGTCAACGTGTCTTTTTGAATTGTCACAAAAAGATTTTTTAAATGTGTGAGTTCTGAACCCTTATAAAGGTGTATTACTATAAAGTGCTGTGTTTAACTTGTGTCTTCTGAAGGACATTCTCTCACATTTAATTATATTAAATTAAACATTTCTTATGCTGATTCTTTTTATTTCATTTGTACATTCCAAAAATTATATAAAAATTTCCATACAAATTAATACTAATCATAATTTTCCTTACTAAAATACCATTATGGTCCCTTATTTTACATTAATTATAATATTCTCATGTTTCATATATCCTAGATAACCAAAGATTTGAGTAAATAATAATAAGGTAAGAACATTTGAAGAAAATTAGACTGTGCTAAGCAGTTTATGACTGACCTTATGGTGAAAGAGGCAGAGAAGTGGGCAGTGGGGTAGTGATGGGAGAGGAGACCTATTTTTCTTGTGTTCTAGTCCATCACAATTTAGAAGAAAGAGACTCAAGATAAATGTGCCTACAATTACAGAGCAGGCTGATATGATTTATCATTTTTTCAGAGTACAATACAGTAGTCACAATAATTTGGTGAATGATCTTCATCTTTGTGTGAAGAAGTCTATTCAGTATCACGAAAACATCTATTATTACACAAAGCATAAATATAATTTCTGTATTGCATTATTAGAGGTTAACAAAGCCCTTTTTTTGTTTTTTGTTTTTGTTTGTTTTGTTTTGCTTAACTCACAGAAACCTCACAAGATTTGTTTGTTACCATTGAGCATGTTACTGTATATATTTAGTATTTACTGTTATACCCCCCACCCCCCAAATGAAGCACATTTCCTGATGTTTAATCACAGAAATTGATAAAATGAACCCTCACATGTGGTAAATCTTGTTTTCGTACATGGGCAAATATTCTGGTTACTGAATATTGTTTTCTTGCCCAAACAAACTCTTCTGGGCATAATTTAAGCTCTGTGGGATAAGTAAAATGGTACTTTAAGTTCTAAAAATCAGAAGTGCTGTTGAGAATTCTGGTTACTAAAAATGCCAGGTAAACTAGACATTTATATGTATCTAATTCAGTATACTACTTATAATTGAGTCTTGCTGATACTTGAAGTCCTGAAAAGTTCTAGGATTTTCTGATATACATGGTCCTTAGAGTGTTAGAAATTTGCTTGTTGTGTGTTTAGATTGTATGGTTTTCTAAAAGTATTTAGTATTCTGTGATTATTATTTGTTGTGGCTTAAGAGCTTGTCTCCTTTAATAAGTCAAGTTAATGAGTCATTCATTCCTGCAAAGATACACTGAGGTGATTGTTTTTTATTGAAGAATAATTGACATATAGTACTATTAGTTTCAGGTGTACAGTATATTGATTTGATATCTATATGCATTATGAAATGGTCATCACTAAGGGTAGTTACCACCTGTCACCATACAAAATTGTTACAATGTTAGTAACTGTATTCTCTATGTTGTATATTATATCCCTGTGTCTTTATTGATTTTATAACTGGAAGACCGTACCTCTTAATCCTCTTCACTTATTTTACTCATTTCCCCCCTCCTCCGTTCCCTGCCCAGCAACCTTCAGTTTCTTTTCTGCATCTAAGTCTGTTTCTGTTTTGTTTGTTCATTAAAAAAAAAATTTTCCACATATACATGAAGTCATGTGCTATTTGTGTCACTCTGTCTGATTTATTTCACTTAGCGTAATACCCTTGAGGTCCATCCATATTGTAAATGGGAAGATTTCATTTTTTCATGACTGAATAATATTGCATTGTGTGTCTGTGTGTCTGTGTGTGTACATACCACATCTTCTTTATCCATTTATCTATCCGTGCACATTTAGATTGCGTCCATGTCTTGGCTATCGTAAGTAATGCTGCTGTGAACATAGGGGAGCATATGTGTTTTTGAACTAGAATTTTCATTTTCTTTGGGTAAATACCTAGAAGTGGATTTGCTGGATTGTATGGTAGTCCTCTGTTTTCAATTTTTTAGAGACCTCCTTACTGTTTTCCATTATGGCAACACCACTTTACATTCCCACCAGTGGTGCACAAAGTTGCTTTTTTCTCCACATCCTTACCAACACTTGTTACTTCTTTTCCTTTTGATACTAGCCATTCTGACAGGTGTGAGGTGATGTCTCATTGTGGTTTTGATTTGCATTTCCCTGATGGTTAGTCATATTGAGCATCTTTTCATGGGCTTGTTGGCCATCTATGTATGTTCTTTGAAAAAATGTGTATTCTGGTCCTCTGTCCATTTCTAATTGTTTGTTTCTTGATTCCGGGTTTTATAACTTTGTATATTTTGTATGTTATCCCTTATTGAATATATTACTTGCAAATATCTTCCCCCATTGAGGAGGTTGCCTTTTCATTTTGTTGATGTTTTTCTTCACTATGCAGACGTTTTTTAGTTTTTATATAATCCCATATTTGTTTATTAAAAATTTTTTTTTAATGTTTTTATTTATTTTTGAGACAGAGCATGAGCGGGGGAGGGGCAGAGAGAGAGGGAGACACAGAATCCGAAGCAGGCTCCAGGCTCTGAGCTGTAAGCACAGAGCCTAACGCGGGGCTCAAACTCATGGACTGTGAGATCATGACCTGAGCTGAAGTCAGACACTCAATCGACTGAGCCACCCAGGCGCCCCAGGCAGGCTATTTATTTTTGCTTTTGTTGTCCTTGCCTGAGGAGACAGATGAAAAATATTGCTAAGGTGACTGTCAAAGAGCTTACTGCCTATGTTTTCTTGTAGAAGTTTTATGGTTTCAGGTGTTACCTTTAATCTGTTTTGAGTTGGGTTTTGTAGGTGGTGTAAGAAAGTGATCCATTTTTTTTTTTTTTTTTTTTTGGCATGGAGCTGTCCAGTTTTTCCAGCACTATTTATTGAAGAGACTGTGTCTTTTCCCCACTGTGTATTCTTGCCTCCTTTGTCATACACTAATTGACCATATAAACATGAGGTTATATTTGGACTCTCTATTCCATTGAGCCTTGTTTCTGTTTTTATGCCAGTACCATACTGTTTTGATTACTAGAGCTTTGTAGTATAGTTTGTAGTATAGTTTGAAATTTAGGAACATATCCTAAATTTTGGCTACTTTGGGTCTTTGTAGTTCCATACAAACTTTAGGATTATTTGTTCTTTCTGTGAAAAATGCCATTGTAATTTTGATATAATTTGCATTGAATCTGTAGATTGCTTTGGATAGTATGGGCATTTTAAGAATATTAATTCTTATCCATGAGCATACTATATCTTTCCAATTATTTGTGTTGTCTTCAGTTTTTTTTTCATCATTGTCATATAGTTTTCAACATTCAGCTCTTTCACTTCCTTGGTTAAATTTATTCCTTTGTGTTTTATTCTTTTTTGATGCAATTGTAAATGGGACTGTTTTCTTAATTTCTCTTTCTCATAGTTTGTTAGTAGTGTATAGAAATGCAACTGATCTCTGTTATGTTGACTTTGTATCTTGCAACGTTCCTGAATTCATTTATTCTAGTAGTCTTTGGGTACAGGCTTTAGGGACTTCTATTTATTGTATCATGTCATGAGTGAACAGTAAGTTTTATGTCTTCCTTTCCAATTTGGATGCCTTTTAGTTTTTTCCCTTGCCTAGTTGCTGTGGCTATGACTTTCAACACTATGTTGAATAAAAGTGGTGAAAGTGGGCATTCTTGTCTTGTTCCTGATCTTACAGGAAAAGCTTTCAGCTTTTCACCATTGAGTAAGATGTTATATATGGCCTTTCTTATGTTGAGGTACATTCCCTCTGTTTCCACTTTGTTGAGAGATTTTATCATAAATGGATATTGAATTATGTGAAGTGCTTTTTAGGCTCTTTCAAGATGATCATATGATGTTTATCCTTCCTATTGTTAATATGGTGTAGAACATTGATTGATTTGTGGATGTCGAACCATTATGAGATCCCTGGAATACAGCCCATTTGATCATGATGTGTGATCCTTTAACTGTATTATTAAATTTGGCTTGCTAAATATCTTTTTGAGGATTTTTGCATATATGTTCACCAGTGATATTGGCCTGCAGTTTTCTTTCTTGTAGTGTCTTTGTCTGGTTTAGGTCATGGTAATGCCGGCCTTATAAAGTGAGCTTGATAGCATTCCTTTCTTTTCAATTTTTTGGGATAGTTTGAGAAAGATAGGTATCAGCTCTTCTTTAAATGTTTGGTCCTGGACTTTTGTTTGTTGGGTGTTTTTTGATTATTGATCCAACCTCCTTACTAGTAAATACTTATCTTCACATTTTCAGTTTCTTTCTGATTCAGTCTTAGAAGATTGTGTTTCTAGGAATTTATTCATTTCCTCTAGGTTGTCCAGTTTTTTGCTCTGTAATTTTTCATGGTAATATATTTCTGTGATATTGGTTGTAAATTCTCTTTCATTACTGATTTTAATGAGTATTGAAATCATTAAATACTTTCTTTCTTTCTGTCTGTCTGTCTGTCTGTCTTTTTTTTGGATGAGTCTTGCTAACGGTTTATAAATTTTGTTTGTCTTTTCAAGGATTATCCCACCAAGTTTAAATTATGCCAGAAGAGTTTATCTTTTCTAAGAATCAACTCTTAGTTTTATTAATCTTTTTTACTTTTTATTTTACTCTCTATTTTTTTCTGCTCTGATCTTTATCATTTCCTTCCTTCCTCAAACTTTGGGCTTTGTTCCTTTTCCTAGTTCCTTTAGGTGTAAGGTCCGATTTCTGCTGTAGATTTTTCTTGTTTATGGAGGTGGACTTGTATTGCTAGACACTTCTGTCTTAAAATTGTGTTTGCTGTTTCCTGTTGGTTTTGGAGCAGTGTGTTTCCATTTTTGTTTCTTTTAAGATATTACAACATTTTTTTAAATGTTTATTTTTGAGAGCAAGAGAAAGAGAGAGAGAGACAGAGAGGGAGAGCGTGAGCCAGGGAGGGGCAGAGAGAGGGAGACACAGAATCCGAAGCAGGCTTCAGGCTCTGAGCTGTCAGCACAGAGCCCAATGCGGGGCTCAAACTCAGGAATGGTGAGATCATGACCTGATGTGAAGTCAGATGCTTAACCAACTGAGCCACCCAGACACCTTGTCTTAAGATATTTATCGATTTCCTCTTTGATTTCTTTCTTGACTCATTAGTTATTTAGTAGCATGTTGGGTAGTCTCCACGTGTTGTTTGTTTTTTCTCCAGTTTTCTTCTTTTTTTCCTCCATTTTTCTTCTTACAGTTATTTCTAGTATCATACCATTGTGGTCAGAAGAGATGCTTGGTATATCAGTCTTCTTTTAAATTCAAATTGTTTTGAGAGTTGTTTTGTGGCTTAATGTGATAATATTCTGAAGAATGGTCCATGTGCACTTGAGAAGAATGTATATTCTGCTGGTTTTAGATGGAATGTTCTGTATATATCTGTTTGGTATATCTCACCTAATGTTTGTTCAAGGCCAGTGTTGTTTTTTTTTTTTAATTTTTTTTAATGTTTATTTATTTTTGAGACAGAGAGAGACAGAGTGCAAGTGGGGGAGGGGCAGAGAGAGAGGGAGACACAGAATCTGAAGCAGGCTCCAGGCTCTGAGCTGTCAGCACAGAGCCCGACGTGGGGCTCAAACCCACGAGCCGCGAGATCATGACCTGAGCCGAAGTTGGACGCTTAACCGACTGAGCCACCCAGGCGCCCCAAGGCCAGTGTTTTCTTATTAATTTTCTGTCTGAATGATGTGTTCATTGACATAGGTGGACTGTTAAAGTCCCCTACTGTTACTATATGACTGTCAATTTCTCCCTTTGTGTCTGCTAATATTTGCTTTTTCTGTAGGTGTTCCTCTGGTGCATAAATATTTACAAGTATTATATATGTTTTCTTGTTGGGTTGATCCCTTTATCATTATGTATGTAATCCCTGCTTTGTCTCCTGTTACATCCTTTGCTTTAAAGTTCATTTTGTCTGATGTAAATATTGCTACCTGCTTTTTGTCTGATACTAAGTATTGCTACCCCAGCCTTCTTTTTGTTTCCATTTCCATGGAATATCTTTTTTCATCCCTTCACTTTCAGTCTGTGTGTATCTTTAGATCCAAAATGAGTCTCTTGTAGGCAGTATATAGATAGATCTTGTTTTTTAATCCATTTAGTCACCTATGTCTCTTAATTGAAGCATTTAATCCATTTACATTGAAAATAATTATTGGTATGTATTTCCCTTTTATTAATGGTTTTCTGGTTGCTTTTGTAATTTTTCTCTGTTCCTTTCATTTTTTTTCTCTCTTCCCTTGTGATTTGATGACTTTTTTTAGTGTTACATTTAGATTCCTTTCTCTTTATTTTTTGTGTATCTATTATAGGTTTTTGGTTTGTCGTTGCCATGAGGTTCATATATAACAACCTATATATTTATCAGTCTGTTTTAAGTTGGTAGTCATTTAAGTTCTAAGCATCCTGAAAGCACTACACTTTTACCCTTTTTTGCCACCGTGTTTTGTTTCTGATGTCATATTTTACATCTTTTTATTTAGTGTATCCCTTAACTAATTATTTTACATTCAGGTGATTTTACTAATTTTTCTTTTAATTCTCACACTAGCTTTTTTTTTTTTTTATTTTTTCTTTAACGCTTATTTATTTTTGAGACAGAAAGAGACAGAGCATGAACGGAGGAGGGTCAGAGAGAGGGAGACACAGAATCTGAAACAGGCTCCAGGCTCTGAGCAGTCAGCACAGAGCCCGACGCGGGGCTCGAACTCACGGACCGCGAGATCGTGACCTGAGCCGAAGTTGGACGCTTAACTGACTGAGCCACCCAGGCGCCCCCACACTAGCTTTATAAGTGGTCGATCCACTGCCTTTTCTATGTGTTTGCCTGTACCAGTGATATATTTTTCTTTCAGGTATTTTCTTATTTTTAGTTACGGCCTTTCCTTTTATGCTTAGTGAAGTCTTTTTAATATTTCTTATAAAGCCAATTTAGTAGTGATGAACTCTTTTAGCTTTTTCTTGTCTGGGAAACTCTTTATACCCCGTTCACTTCTGAATGATAACCTTGCTGGGTAGATTATCCTTGATCCTTGGTTGGAAGTTTTTTCTTTTTTAGCACTTAAATATATTATGCTCCCTCTCTTCTGACCTGCAAAGTTTCTGCTGAAGAATCTGTGGATAGTCTTGTGGGGGTTCCATTATATGTAACTAATTGCCTTTTCCTACTGCTTTTAAGATTGTCTTTATCTTTAATTTTTGACATTTTAGGTATGAGGTGTCTTGGCATGGATATCTTTTCCATCTCTTCACTGAAGTTCTTACTGTCTTCATCTGTTCATCTCATGAGTTTGGTAAATATCGTTATGACCATTAGTTTGAATTCTTTATTGAGTGGGTTACCTATATCCATTTTGTTTATTTCTTTTTTTGAGGTTTTATCTTGTTCTCTTGACTGGAACATATTCTTCTGTCTCTTTATTTTGCCCAGTCTGTGTTTGTTTTTGCGTTTAGGTTGTTCAGCCATCTCTTGGTCTTGAAGGAACAGCCTTATGTAGGAGTTGTCCTGTGGGGCCCAGAAATGCAATCTGCCCCGGTGCTCCAGAGGTGTTCCCTGTGTGGGTCGCATGTGCCCCCCTGTTGTGACAGGGCGGCAGTTGCTACAGGCCTACTGTTAGGCAGAGTTATCATCCTGTCAGCTGCAGGGTCTGGCTGAGCTGCTGGGTTGTATGGGCTTCTTAGTGGGGCACCATCCTCTGGCATCAGCAGTCTTGAGGGAGGATTCCAAAATGGCATTCTCCAGTGCTGGAGATAAGGCTGAATAAACTAGCAAAAATGGCTACTGCTAGTGTCTCAGTCCCTCCTGCCTCTCTGGTGCGTGCTCTGAGATTCGTAAAGTAGATCTCTTTTGCCTATGTTTTGTGCACTGTTTTTATTTGTTTGTTTGTTTTTTGTTTTGTTTTTTAAATCTGGTGTTTTTGCGTTGGTTTCTGGATTGAGTGAGTCTGTGTGTGTGAGCCCTTTGAGAGTCGGTTTCCCTTTCCCTATAGTTCTATAGTTTTTCTGGATATACTCCCTGCTGGTTTTCAAAGCCAGGCATTTTGAGGTCTTGTCTCTCCTGTGTAGGATATAAAGGTTGGGGTGCACAATGTGGAGCTTGAATCTTTTACGCCTCAGGGAAAAGTTCCATACCTTTGAGGTTCCTCCTGTCCATGGAGCACCACACCGGGGGTGTGGTCTATTACTTAGCAATATTTTATCTCTACCCCTTGTGCCCATCTTGGTGTTTTCCCTTATTGTGGAGGATCTTTTCATCCAGTATGTAGGTCCTCTTTATAGGGAATTATTTCAAACGTGATTCTAAATTGTTGTGTCCATGAAAGGAAGTGAGTTCAGGATCTTACTACCTACCATCTTGAACTGTGACCTTCCTATTATTAATTGTATGAAGCTGGGAAGGCCAGTCCATTAGGAAATGCAGCTCCATTGCTTTGTGAAGAGTTTTTGCTCTGATGAGAGCTTTTTGTTTAAGAAGAAATATTAGTCTGGAAGAGAACTGCACCAATCTAAAGGTGGATGTTTTGTGTATGTGGAAATCTGAGACTAAATTGAACTGAAAATATGGCTCTTAGGAAATTAATAAACTTATGTTAAGTGGTTTCTAGGCACCAAATCTTGGTTAAATACAGCTCAAAATAGTCTAAGCTACTGAGGGCAAAATTAGAATAATAATAATCAAAAGAAAATAAACTACAGAATTTTTTGAACTTAGTGTTTTTTTAAGTTTATTTTTATTTACTTTGAGAGAGAGAGAGAGAGAGAGAGAGCAAGCAGGGAGGAACAGAGAGTGAGACAGAAACCCCAGCACTGTCAGTACAGAGCCCAGTGTGGGGCTCGAACTCATGAACCATGAGATCATGACCTGAGCCGAAGTCAAGAGTCAGACACTCAATGGACTGAGCCACCCAGGTGGACACTCAATGGACTGAGCCGCCCCAGAACTTAGTTTTTAAAAATTCTCATACTTGAGAAAATGATTTACCAATCTATTTCCTAAAAGTAACTTATACATAACATAACACATACATGGTCGAATCTTATTGCCATGTAGAGCTCTGTTTCCTGGTCAACGTTATTCCTTTGCTGCAAGAGCCAGAAGTGGCTTATTCTGAAACTTCCTGTCTCATTTTAAACGTGTTCTGATTGAGAAACTCTGCTAAGTGTCAAAAGAAGTCTGGCCCTCTGTCAAGAGTGATGAGTTCTTCATAAGGAAATTCTGGAATTGCCTCTAGGCAGTATTTTAATAATTTCTTTGGAACCCTTTTTAATTGGTTATGTCAACTCTGGATCTGAATTTTCTAGTTTTATTATTTATTCTGAGTATGATAATTTGTGTTTGAAGACTTACTCTGGGATTTATCTGTATTCATTGCACATTTATACTAATGAGGCTCAGGATGTATTTTGTCTTTGGCCAACCTGCACACTACTTTCGGGACATTTGAGAAGGGATGCCTTTTAAAAAGTCTGATTTGCAACTATGTATGTATGTATGGTCTATCAAGGTTACATAAAGAAAACTAAGAATTTGTTGTTTAGAGAGTTTAATCCTAAATCGTTGTGTACCACTGAAGCACAGAGCTTGAGAGAAGTTTCTTTTCTGTAGTATTGAATACAAGAGATAATATACTTCAGAGTGAAAATAAAGTGAGAGAAACTGATGTTTGAGCTTCCTGAATCACAGATTTCAGTGGTCCATGGTCCACGGTCATAGGTGATACACACTTAATCACTTTTGATGGTAGGTTTCCAAGGTACTTTGGTGAGGTAGAGATAAAGGAATCACTTTAATTCACCACATGATTTTGACTTACATTACTTACTCATAGGTATACTTGAAAGCATTGTGATGTTGTGTAAAGGACATGGCTTGTGGAGTGTTACAGACCTGAGTTTAAATACTAATTATTAACAGTGTGATATTAAATAAATCTAGTTAACCATGCCTACATTTCTTCATCTGCAGAGCAAGTAGGAGTAATGACAATATTAGGACTTTTCATATAGCTATTGTGAGAATTAAACAAAATGACGTTTTTACAACACAAAGAAGAGTCTTTCTTTTAGGACATCCTCCTCCCACCCTCACTCCCACCCCAAGTATCATGGACTGAGAAGTTAACATCATCAGGCGTTGCTCAGAAAGGCAGTTAAAAGTTTAAACGTAAGTTTTACATATTGATAGTCTTTAGATAAGGTCATTTTGAGTATTTTCAATGAAAGATATTATTTCAGTGAATTTGTAGGCCATCATATTTTAAAAGCAGAAACAATTTTAGGTTAGGTAACCTAGTCTTTAGGGCTTTTTTTTCTTCCACAAATACTGCTCTGGAAGGTGGTCTGGTGTTCAGTCGCTTAGGCAAGGAGAGGACCAGTATAGAGGGCTGGGGAGTGTATCCTTTTTAATAGGGTTACTAGCTTTTTTGAAGGTTTCAACAAGCCTGTTTATTTTTTTTTTTAAGTTTATTTATTTTGATACAGAGAGAGAGAGAGCATGGTGCACACATGGGCAGGGGAGGGACGGAGAGAGAAGGAGAGAGAGAATTCCAAGCAGGCTTTGTGTTGTCAGTACAGAGCCCCACACGGGGCTCCATCTCATGAGCCACGAGATCATGACCTGAGCTGAGATCAAGAGCCAGATGCTTAACTGACTGAGCCACCCAGGTGCCCCCAACAAGCCTTTTTAAAATTTGTGCTTGTAAGGAGTGTGGTAGTTAATCATGCATTTACTGTCACATCTCCTATCCGTTAGCTTGGATGAGATAAATTACTATAAAGATAAACACAAAAGACTTTGAGCATCATTTCTTATAAGATTGTCTTTGGGCAATTTTTTTTTTTTTAATGTCCTATAAGATTTGGGTGCCTTATTTGGGTTTCTGTCCGTGGAGAGTAATAGCCAGTTGCTTGCTGAATTCCAGCATTCAAAATAGAAAACAGTAGTTTTTTGAAATAACTTTGTAATCCTTCTGGTTATAAAACCAAAAGTTTTGGTATGCTGCATTTATTATATTTATGATTTTCCTCTTTTCATTTTACCAACTTATAATCTTTTAACCTCAGCAGTTTTCTTATGGGATTTTGAATATTTTTAGTTTTATACATCATATTGCAATATTAGACCATAGTAATCATTTTGCCTGGAATCTTTAAATATTTTTAAAGTGGTTTGAAGAATACATTTAAAAAGTTATCCTTCTGAGTAGCAAAAGTAAATTAATTCACTGCTGTTTTATTGAATTAGGATACCGAAAACACTTATACAGGTATGATCTTTTGGTATTTATATTTTTGGAGTGTTACTACTGAGCGAGTAACCTTATGCAAACTTTAAAATTCAGCTGGATTATTTATACCTGTTAGTTGCTCGAAGTGAGATATTAGATGAATCATAGAGACCACAATTTGGCAACTTTTAAAAGAGAGTTACAATTGGAGACACTTCTAGGCTTCCAGAAGTGTTTAGAATCTAGGAAATTAAAAAAAAAAAGTCTCAAGTAGTTATGGAATTAGTTGTGAGTTTAGAAACTTCATGTTAACTCTTAAAAAGTGAGAACAAACTGAGGGCTGATGGGGGGTGGGAGGGAGGGGAGGGTGGGTGATGGGTATTGAGGAGGGCACCTTTTGGGATGAGCACTGGGTGTTGTATGGAAACCAATTTGACAAGAAATTTTCATATATTAAAAAAATAAAAAAAAAGAAGAAAGAAATAAGAAACTTCATGTTAGTAAGCAAATTCAAATTAATTAATGTTATAAAAGTTAACAAAAATAAAATTGAGCTGTTTCATTCATTTTTTTATTCACAGAGAAACATTTTTAGGGGTACGAGGTACTGAGATAGCTATAGATATGAAGTGATATAGTATGTGCTTTTTCTCTTAACTTTTTTCTTACTCCTTCCCCTCCTACTTTCTTTTAGTCCTTTCATAGTATAAACATTTTGCCTTACTCCTAAATTAGAAACCTTGGAAATTTACTAAGTTTATTTCTCTTCTTCCATTTTTATGTCTAGGTGCCCCCATTTTTTCCTCTTATTCTTTGTCAGTCCTCCCATTTCTGAAGCTACTATGCCAGTTTCATTGCTAGTACGCTACACCACCACTGGAATTATCTTTCAAAAATACCAAGTGCCTGATAATTGATTCAGCCGTTTTTCTATGCTGCTAATGATCACCAACATTATCCGGTTTAGATTTCCTTTATTTCTTTTTGAGAAGAAGCTAATAGGTAGTGAGATCAATAAAGGAACAGTAGTTTGGTAGTGAAGTAAGTGATGGGAAAGTCATGAGCCACGCAGCAGAAAAAATAAATCTTAAATAATTGAGTCCTTTGTAGAGCTAACTTATTATCTGTTCTCTTTCTTATTATAATTAGTTTCGTCCACTTCTGTTTTCTGAGAAAGCTTCCCCAGAATTCTAGAATACTTTCACAGACTTTCCTCCAGCATAATCAAGTATGGTTTGAGTTTTTCTTTTTGCATAGTTTGAACAGGATAAATTACGGTGTTCATGGATAAAAGGTGACAGGTAATGTTATAAAAAGGCAACAGATTAAAAAAAGGAACTCTGAAACAAATGGAATGACATAAGGAGGAGTAGTTAATGAGATGTGGAATAATTTAATTAGTCTGGAACTGAGAATTTAGAATACAAAATAAAATTATGGACAATGCTTAAACTTTCAGCTTATTTAATCTAAAATAATTTCTTCAAAAATCTTATTTTCATGTTAGTTACAGGAACACACTTAAAAGAAGGGAGTACTTTAATTACAAATATGTTTACTTCCTTATTGTACTGTGGAAGATGTGTACTTTGAAAAGTCCCATGCCTTATGTCTGCCAGAGGAAATGGATGAAGACTAAAGCTTAATGGAATTTTTCATCTCATGGAGTCAGGTTGAATCTGCAGCTCTCTTAGGGAAACCACAGTTCCTGGAATTTTCTAACTTTTCTCAGGGCTTAGACTGATCTTCAGGATTGGAATGAACCCCAAGTTCCCAAAGCAACTCTCAGAATTGACTGGCTTCTTTTGGTTTATTTATATATACAGAGTGATTGAGACTGATCCGTTTCTTATTCTAAAGCTAATTCAAACTTGGTACTTAGAGCTTGGTTCTAAATGAATCCTAAATGTAACCAAGATTTGGGAAGAAAAGTTATCTTGTTGGCACCAAGAGAAATAGTAGAAGATATAATCTTTAAATCACAAAAAGTTATTTTCTTGCATTGTATATACGTTGGTTTCTGTCTTGCCTGGAGCTTCTGGTAGTGTGGGATCTAACTTGGTACCGACTGTGGTTAGTGAAAATGAGCATGACTGTGAGAAAATAATGTTATATACTGTTTCAAGATGACGAGTCATTTAGGAAGCAAAGATATGCTTTATTATTAGAACAATGTGGAAGCATTTCATTTACCATAAAAGACAGAAAGAAAGATTTATATTGTGTCAGTACTTTTGGGATTTTTGGCTGTGTAAAGGTTTATAGAGTTAAGGGATTTCATGAACAGAGTGAGTAATGGTCAGGTAAATCACACTTAATATTGCCTTTAAATTAATATAGCATGTTATAATGGTTAAGACCATGTGGCCTCTGGGTTCCAATCACATGGATTCAAATCCCAGCTTTACCAGTTGTTAATGATAAGATCTTGGGCAAGTTAGTGTGCTCAAGCTCCTCTTAGCTTTTTTAAATTTTTAAATTTTTAAATTTGTAAATTATTGTTATTTTGAGAGGGAGGGAGGGAGGGAGGGAGGGGGAGAGAGAGAGAGAGAGAGAGAGAGAGAGAGAGAGAGAGAGAGAGAGAGAGAGACACCGCATGTGCTGAAGAGCATAAGTCAGGGAGGGGTAGAGAGAGGGGGAGAGAGAATCCCAAGCAGGCTCAGCGCTGTAATTGCAGAACCTGAGGATGAGCTCGATCCCATGACGGTGAAATCATGAGCTGAGCTGAAATCAAGAGTCAGATACTTAACTGACTGAGCCACCCAGGTGCCCCTGTTTTTTTGTTTGTTTGTTTGTTTGTTGAGTGGTTAGGGTGGAGGTGAGGAGACATTAAATGAGATATACCATGTAAATATCAGCAGCACAGTATAGTAGTAATGTTATTGTTACTGAAGTTCTTTTTCAAGCAACTTTTATTATCTTTAGTTTTCTATTCCCTATCATGGTCCTGATGTAAATCACGGGATCAAAAACAGAAACCTGAATGGGTATTTTTTTTGGGGCCATAAAAACACAAGGAGATATTATGTCATAAACTTAAAATTTTAACTGCCCATATTTAGCTTCACAGATAATATGTCTTAACAACATCCATCTTGAAATTTCAAAATAAAAAAAATTAAATTCAGTTAGCCTTGGATGAAAGTTTGGAGTTTTGGAATTTGTTATTTGAGAGAGAGAGAGAGAGAGAGAATGTGCACACAACAAGTTGGGGAGAGGGGCAGAGGGAGGGGAAGGACGGAGGGAGGGAGGGAGGGAGAGAGAGAGAGAGAAAGAGAAAACGAGAACACATCTCAAGCAGGCTCCATGCTAAGCATGGAGCCTGATGTGGGACTTGATTCCATGACTCTGAGATCATGACTTGAACCAAAATCAAGAATTGGATGCTCCACTGACTGAGCCACACATGTGCCCCATGGAATTTGTTAGAACCTTTAGGTCACTAGAATGTTGTTAAGGCAGCCCTGACTCAGGGCACCAGTAGATCAAGTTGATGGGAGCCGCTGGGACAATGATTGGACTATATGCTTCCACAGTGACAGCTGTGGTTCATGTAGAAGGAAAGATAGACATACTTTCATTTTTAAGTGATCTGAAGTGTCTGGAAATAGAGTAGACATTTTCTTTTTTGAATGCTGCTTTGGTACCAGTATATATTAGTTTTCATTGGTGTCACTTGACAGGGTTACATGTAATCTCGTTATCCATCTTTTGAATAACTATTACTGTATTAGACCCTCTTACATAAGTACAGGATTCTTTAATCAAATATATATATTTTTTTTTCACCAAAGGTTAACTTTTGTGGCAAAATGTTCTTTATGAACCATTCATCTCCTTTAAACATTCCTGTGTCTTTTGACAAATATATCCCTAGATGACTTAGTTTTAATCATAAGACTAAAATCTATATTAAGGAAAATAAGTTTTGATGGAGGCATTTTATGTATCATTAAAACTACTTTTGTTTAATTATCCTTCTTTCCATTGGGAAGGAACCTTGACAGTAGTTGTTAAGAAAAATATCGGAAATGTTTATATTAAGTTGGGTACAATTTAATTGGACTAAAAAAATATATATGTTTAACAAATAATTTAAAAAACACATGCTAAAGAATGGAAAGTGGTTGCTGTAGGTAGATATCTTTTAGAAAGCTTGAAGGGGCATCTTTTCCATTTCTGTGTCAGAATCCTTGAGAAGATCTGCTTGGCAGTCTCCATTTTTAAGAAGCTTCTCAGGGGGTGCCTGGATGGCTTGGTTGGTTAAGCGTCTGACTCTCCGGCCAAGTCATGATCTCACTGGTTCATGAGATCGAGCCTCAAGGCGGGCTCTGTGCTGACAGCATGGAGCCTGCTTGGGGTTCTCTCTCTCCCTTCCTCTCTTTGCCCCTCTCTCATGCATGCACACACACTCTCTCTCAAAATAAATAAATAAACTTAAAAAAAAAAAAAACCTCCCAGGTGATTTTTGTGCATTGTAATGTTTTAGAAACATTGCTGAACTCTCCACCTACAGCTTTTATCATATTAGCATCTGCTCTTTTGATGGAAACTACTCTTCCTCCATGAGGGGAAGAACAAGGATGAGCTGAGGTACTGTACCTGATGACCTGCCCTGACCTATGCTGTGAAATATCCCAAACTTTCAGTGTCAGTCTTAGTTTCTGCTCTAAGCCCTCTCTCAACTGTGACTCCTGTGGTGACGGATCATGTGAATGGTGATAACACACTTTATATGTTCCCTGAAGTGTCAGTATTTCCTAGCAAGGTAGGAATTGCAGATGAGGATATTTAAGAGAGCTTAAGTGGTCTTCTGGGGCCAGGTTTGAAACTGAGGTAAATTTATTTTAAAGATCGATACCTGCTACCCTCCTTTTGAGTGGAAAGAAAATGGGCTGTGGATTCAGATATGCTTGGGTTGGAAGTGTGCCTCTCATTTATTGGCTTTACTAGCAACTCTAAACACTTCCCTAACTTCGGTATCTGCATCTAAAAAGTAGGCTCAATAATTGTTCAATTCTAAGGTTATTGTGAGGATTAATGACCTGATGCACATTTTTAGAATGCTTCAGCATATTTTTAATAGTTTTTAACCCAAGTAGGCATTTCAGTAAATGATGACTATTATTTAGCAACTTAAGATAAGGCATATATGCCTTATGAAGTTAACCATTTACAAGCTATATGATTTTGTCACATTATGAAGTATATATTTTTTTCTGTTCCAATGTGGTATGATAGCTAGAAACAAGGAAGATACAACATGTGCATAGGGAATTTTTCAGGGGGGAAAAGCAATGTAGGTGCCTTTTTTGTTGTTGTTGCTACCCATATCCTAGTAAGTTCTAAATTTGATTCTAGCCCAGACCTTTCTTAAATCTCCAGACTATTATAGCTCTGATGTTTACATTGAAATCCCTGCAAGACATCTCCAACAGGTAATCCTTTAATATGCCCTAGTGTAATTTGGTCTCTTTCCTCCAACAGCAGATCTTCTTCCAGGTTTCCTTATATCACTGAATGGAATTGTTATCCAGCTTCATTCGCCACAAAATTGAATCTTTTACCAAATTCTTCTGTTAGCCCATAAATCTTCCTGCCTTCTCTCCCCATCTTTAACACCACCACTTTAGTCTAATCTGTCACCTCACACCTAACTCCTCCCCTTTACCTTTCTTGCTCGTCTCCGTAACTCAGCCAAATTTGGTAATTTTTCAATGTGTAATTGATCGATACTATATTTAAAACCCTGTGGTAATTTTGCCTTATTGACTTCTGCCCCATTTTGTCTCACATATGTTCCCTCTCTAGCTGTGACTGGCCCTTCTGCTTCTCTTTCTTGACTCAGAATATGCTTTTCTCATAATGCTTTGAGACCTTAGTACTTGCTGTTCCTAGACTGCCCCATACTTTTCAGATCTCATCTTAAGTAGTCTTTAGGTCTTTGCTGACCTCTGGGCTAAATCAAATCTCCTGTTATTAAATCTCATGGCTTACCCCTTCCCCTGTTTTTAATAGCGTTGATCTCTGTTTACAGTTACGTATTTGCATCGTTATTGGATACTGTCTGATATCCCAAGTAAAATGTAAGTTCTATGAGGGTTGAGAATTTCCGTGTTTACAAAGGCCTAGAACAGCCCTGACAACAGATGAGAAGTAATAAATGACTGCCTGAAATACATAACTAGGCAATTAAAATACAAAGTGTTTAATTCTAAAGTGAGGTAAGTACAGATGGAGTCACAGTGTTGGCATATTAAACATTGTTATTTGGGAATACTTTAGTTATTGTAGCATTTGTTTGATCAGCCTCTAATTTTACTTTTTCTATTAAAAATAAAGATAAGTAGTATTTTGAATTTTAAATTTCCCAGTACAGATTAAGATCTTTCAGAAGTTGATTGTACTTGAATGTAGCTTCAGAGTCAAAACTTCCCCCTTTCCTCACATCTGCACGGGATTTGGAAGCTTACAATTCAAAAACATATAGCTGGTTACATACTTCCTGATGCTTACCATATGGAGCATGTTCATGTATGTTTGTTGCCTACGGCATAACAATTTTAAAATGCTACCAGAATTTTCAAAGTCAAATAATCATAGATTTTATAGTAGGTTTCTCAGCTTTTATAAAAATTAAAAAGGAATCAAGAAGATTAATATAATGTTGGAATTAAGCTTCTGTGTTGCTCGTTGGTATTTGGACCTCAAGTTAGGTGCATGACTGTTGTTGGCAGCTTGAACTTTTATTCTGAAGACTCTTAAGACTTTAGTATTTTCTTGGAAGTTGGTTTATTACTGTTGTTTACATTTTAAAATTAGTGCTTTGAATAAGATTTTGGTTTCCATCTCTCCTGAATTCTCCCTAGGAGTGCACAACTTCAAAAATAAAGAGGCACAGTCAGCAGAAAAACGAGGTGGTCTGAGCATTTATGCGTTAAATATGCATGTTAATTAGGAAAAAAATTAGAAAAATATGAAAACAGATGTTACATAAATTATTGCAGTCCCAGGGCAGCAGTAACTTATACACTGACAATAATTTTTATATGTGCATGTGTATATCTATTTCTAGATTTTCTCAATATTTATGCAATTCCATAGAGGATAACTAGAAAAAGAACTGGTATATCCTTTCAGTGAGACTAATGGTAAACATGTTCTCTGCATATAGATGGCTGAAGAAGTCTAGTTTCATACAGTATTCCTGTAGAGATAAAGCCTCTGTTAGCTAACTCTGCCTTGTAGGTCTTTTTCTCCTTTTTGGTTTCTCTGATGGCATGCCAATAAAATATTTCATTGGATATATCCTGTCAGAGCAAGAAAGTAAATTACTTTCGGAGCAATGTATGACATGTAGAATTGACCTGAGTGTAAAGTATGTATTTAGAAATAAAACAAATTATAACTACTCAGGATACTGATTATATTAGCAGTTTTTCTTTGGTTATGAATAGCCATTATGAAGTAATAGCCATCATTCTCTGAATAGTATTGACACAGTAGTGTGACAATATAGATTAACTATTATATAAACACACATTTGTGAAATACACATATATTGGAATAGTTGAGAGATATTTGAATGTCCTTCATTCTAAAGAGCCACTCATAAAATAAAAATTTTTTTTATTATTTTTAAATAAAATTTATTTAAATTTTTTTATTAAATAAAATTTATTTAAATAATTTAAAATTTATTAAATAAATTTAATAAATAAAATTTATTAAATATATAAATAAATACAAAATAAATAAAATTTATTAAATAAAATTTATTTAAATAATTTAAAATTAAATAAAAATTATTTTTACAAAGGAAAGATAAGAAATGGAGACATGTAGCAATTTTTAGCTCAACCATACAGAAAAAGCATGTGACTATATTACTGTCCAAGGAGGCGTAGACTGTATTTAGGTATCTTTCACACATATATTGTATAATTTAGAAATGAATTGTTGGTAATTTTTCAGATAAGATTGAAAGTTAAAATAAGGAAATGCTACATCAGAACGTAATAAATCATTCTCTTTATCAAACAAACAGAACATGAATTGTATTCAATACAAGAGCATAAAAGTTTCTGGACATCTGTTTAGAGGTCAATGCCACATTCATCTGTTCTTTACAAATCATACTTTGTTACTTGGTTTTAATAGCATATGATGCTAAAATGTGTTTTAAATAATTTCTTTTGACTCTCAGTAGGTTTCAGTTATATCTGTTGTCATAATGCTTTTCAGTTCTGTGGTATTGATTTATGTTTCACATTATAGTACCTAATTACTTTTGTCCTTTTGTACATATGTTGAGCTACTAATAAGTTCTAACAGGTTATAGGGAGTAAACTATATAGAATGAAATCTAGAGAAAAGTGATAGTAATGTTTAGTAATTTGATATTATTATTAAGAGGTTCTTTACTTACGTTAGATAGCTATTTAAGGAAGTCAGTTGTCATTCTTGCAGATTTCATGTAGATTGTATCTGTGTCATATGACTTATGGAAGAATATTAATTACAGGTGATAAGACATTTTTCTTTTTCTTTATGCAAAAAAGCTAGGGAAATTACTTTTTACATCACAAATAATATTTACTTGTTGCACTGATACATCAGTATTTGAATTTGACATTTTATTAATGTTTGGAATCCTTTTCAATGGAATTTTTCCCCATGTTTGTTTTCAAATGGCAGTTTTCCATTTTTTAATTCTTTGTAATTTTAGTACTTGCTATTATTTTACTATGTATTAGAATAGTGTGTTTATTATTTGAACACTTTCATGTCAATGAAATGAAGTTGTAATGTGATTTGTTTCATATGGAGGTGTTTTAGATTTAAAGTTTTTGTAGTACCATTTATTTTAAGTAAAATAAAATGGCTTCCTTTCTTCCAGAAGTTAAAATAGATGATAGAAAGAGTGATTAGTGAGTAGGCTTACACTTGTCCAAAAGCTTAAAATAGTATGACCTAAATTTTTTCAGCTTGCCTTTTTATTGTTTGCTTTGGTTCAGGGTTCCTTTTGGGATAGGAATGTGTGAGGCTATTTTATTTATTTATTTTTCTAGGTATTTGCTTCTTTGTCAGAAGCTTGGTTGAGGGAAAACTCAAGTGATCTCTATTTCTTCATTCTTCTTTGCTTCCTGTTTGCCAACCAAGACTTGTATTTGGAGAACTCTGTTGTACTGAATCTGAAGTCATCTTCAGATTAGAGCATGCATTTTCAGGTGTCAGTTAGATTTCTGGATCAATAAAGGTCTCCTGAAAGGTAAGCATATATTTATTCAAAATGTACATTTAAAAATTGGATGCTATCAGTATCTGTCTTAGTCTCTGGGCTGCTGTAACAAAAATTCCATAGACTTGGTGACCTGCAAACAGCAGAAATTTATTTGTAACAATTCTCACAGTCTTCACAGAGACTGAGAAGTCCAAGATAAAGGTGCCAGCAGATGCAGTGCTTGATTCACAGACCACCATCTTCTTTGTGTGTCCTCACATGGTGGAAGGAGTGAGAAACCTCTCGAAGGTCTCTTCTTATAAGGACACTAATCTCATTCATGAGGGTTCCACCTGTCATAGACTCTGGGTCTGGAGTCCTCTCTTGTCCAGCAAGAAAGTGGGATGCAGGACTAAAAATGCAAGAGAGGCTAATGTCCTGGGAGGAGACAAAAGTCCCCAGTAAGAGTCCTTGCTCTGTTTTTATGAGGATCAGAAGGCTTACAAGTGTGATGGACATGCACAAAGAGACAACGAAACCATGAACATGAACTCATGGGTGGGGGGAGGGGAAGAGGGTTTTGGAGATACGTGGTGTTAGAGGTTTGGGTAAATACAAAACAAAATCTGGGTGGAAGGTTGTTTACAGCAGAAGAGAGGCCCCACCTCTGTTTACCTAAACTGGCCTAGGGGACAAGAAAGCCTGAGCTTGCTACCTCACAGTCAGCAAGGCATCTTTCTTTTGCTAATTAGCTCTGCTCTGGGCAACTTTGCCCCACTGTGGTCTGTAGCCCTATTTACCTGTTTACCTAATTTGGTCCTTCCTTCCTGTGAAAGCAGCTTTCTGCTGTACTAAGTTAGGGGGCCTTTCTGCCCTGAATACCTAATCTTGTTTACCTCATCTTGGATGTTTTCTTCCTGAGATTCCCTGTTCCTATACCTTTGTCCTATACTGGGGGCCTTTGCCCCATTTACCTAATGTTATTTACCTAAGCTTGTTTACCCAAACTTGGGTGTGTATATCCTATGACTTTCTATTTCTTTATGCCTTGTTAACTCATCCCTGCAAGCTCAGGGAATTCCTAAGCTTATTCCACATCTCCACCCTTATAATCTATATTCCCATTTCATCGTGTATTCCCATTACATTGGGAATTAAGATTTCAACATGTGAGTTTGGGGGGGGGCATAAACACTTATCAATAAAATATCCTTATTATAGTAATATGTTCTGGAGATTCATTTGTGTGTGCGTGTGCGTGTGCGTGCATGCACGCGTGCGTTTACACAATCTGCCAGATTTAGATTGTAGGCTTTTTCAGGGAATGATGTTGTTCTCTAACAGTTACTCAGAGTTCCCTGATTACTTTCTTTCCACTTCTTACATCTATCTAGTCATCAGTTTCCAATCTTTTCCTTACCCTTTCCCGTATTGTTTTCCTTCTCCTTTAACTGAGCCTTCATAGGGGGCCTTAAAAAATGTTTTCCTGCCAGCGTACTTCCAGCACATTCCATATAGAAGGCTTTTGGTATCCATATCTCTTTCTGTCCCCCTCCCCGCCACCTTCATTAAATTTGTTAAAGGAGTACCAAACTAGAATTATTGAACTTAGAGTTGAAGGTGTCTCAGATAGGAGGAATTCACATTTATTTTAACACAACCATTGTAAGGAATAAAATTTACATTTATGAGCCAATTTCCACAGGCATAAATGTACCAATGAAAGTGAAACAAAAGCTGAAATAGTTTTTACCCTAGCTACCTGGAATGTGTGCAGTGCTCTATTCTATTCTAATCTTTGTATATTTTTCTTACTACATGCTGCTTCCCATAACTAAATTTATTTCCCTGTCTAATAACGGATTGCCTTTGCAATTTCAGAAACCATACTTTACATCACCTGTGTGTAAATCATACTTTACATCACTTGCTCATGACTGACTCATTGGGAAGTAAATGGAATCCATTTGTTTTCTATCTCAGTCAAGCTGCCCTTTATCTATCTTTTCCATGCTTCTCCTCTCTCTCTATATTCACTACAAGCTATCACATGTTGTGGTCAAAAAGCTGGGTAACTGCTGGGAAACACCAGAGCACTTAGTTGGTTCTTCTATAGTGAGAACACAGGTACAAATGGTCATATCTCAAAATTTGAAGAAGGGATAAACCTTAGATAGAACCATCCCTTGTAGTTAAGTATATATTTCTTTATTCTCTTCTTGCTTGGTCTCTCTATGTAAATTGTATGTGCATGCTGATGCCCTCAAATCATTCTGGGTTTAACACATTTTTAACTTTTTAAGTCCTCTATATCAGCTTAGAATAACCCAGATCCTTTTGCAAAGTGATCTCTTTCAGTACCCATTCCCATCACATTTATCATTTTTGTCCTTTAAAAAATTGCAAGCATTTTTTCTGATTATAAAAGTAAAAGCTGTGGTAGAAAGGATGGAATATATAGAAAAGTAAAAAGATGATAAAAATTATCCCTAATCAAATGCAGAAAAAGAAATTCTAAGAGAGAAGTTCATAGTGAAAAATGTTAACAGTAAGAAAAAAGAAAGAGCTCAAATAACTATATACCTAAAGGAACTAGAAAAAGAACAAACTAGGCCGTAAGGTAAGAGAATAACAAAGAGCAAAAATAAATGAAAATGAGACAAAAATGACAAGAGAAAATATCAGTGAAAGTAAGAGCTATTTTTTCCAAAATACAGACAAAACTAGCTACATGTAAAAAAAAAAAAAAAAAAAAAAAAAAAAAAAAGAGGACTCAAAAGATAAAATTAGAAATGAAAGAGGAGATATTATAACTGACACCATAGAAATACGAAGATCAGGGGTGCCTGGGTGGCTCAGTCATTTGAGTGTCCGACTTTGGATCAGGTCATGATCTCACAGTTTGTGAGTTTGAGCCCCACATTGGGCTCTGTGCTGACAGTGTGGAGCCTGGATCCCGTTTTGAGTTCTGTGTCTGCCTCTGTCTTTGTGCCTCCCCTGCTCATGCTCTGTTTCTCTCTTTCTCAAAAACAAATAAACATTAAAAAAAGAAAAGAAAAGAAATATAAAGATCATAAGAGACTACTGTGAACAATTATACACCAAAGAATTAGGCACCTGGAAGAACAGAGAAATTCCTGAAAACTTAGAACTTACCAAAGCTAAATCATGTCAAATAGAAAATTCGAACAGACCAATCACTAGTAAGGAGATTGAGTAATCAAAAACCTCCCAAGAAAGAAGAGTACAGGACCTGATGCCTTCACAGGTGAATTCTACCAAACATTTAAAGTAGAATTAATGCCATTCCGTTTCAAACTCTTCCAAAAAATAGAAGAGGAGGGAATACAGTTGACCCTTAAACAACATAGATTTGAACTGATGTGGATTCACTTTTATGTGGACTTTTTTGATAAATATAATATTGTACATGTGTTTTATCTTAATGATTTTCTTAATAACAATTTCTTTCCTCTCTCTTTGTTGTAAGAATATAGTATATAGTACTTATAAATACAAAATGTGTGTTAATTGACTGTTCGTGTTATTGGTAAAGCTTCCAGTCAGTAGTAGGCTAGTAGTAAAGTGTTTGGGGAGTCAAAAGTTATCCATGGATTTTTCAACTGCATGGGGTGCCAATGTGCCCAACCTCCACATTGTTTTAAGAGTCAGCTGTATTTCCAAAGCCATTTTATGAGGCCAATATTACCCTGACACCAAAACTGGATAAGGATGCTACAATGGAAGAAAATTACAGGCCAACATTCCTGATAAATGTAGATGCAAAACTCTTGTACAAATTGAACAGAAGTAAATTCAACAGTCCCTTAAAACGGTCATATACCATGATCAAGTGGGATTTATTCCAGGGAAGCAAGGATGGTTCAACATCCACAAATCAGTCAGTGTGATATACCACATTCATAAAATGAAGGACAAAAATCAAATGATAATCTCAGTAGATGCAGAAAAAGCATTTGACCAAATTCAACATTCATTTATGATAAAAACTGCCAACAAAGTGAGTGTAGAGGGAATGTACCTCAACGTGATAAAGGCAGTATATGACAGGTCCACAGCTTACATCATACTGAATATTGAAAGCTGAAAGCTTTTCTTCTAAGATCAGAAATAAGACAAGAATGGCCAAACTTGCCTTTTCCCCCCTTTGCAAGGACCTAACTGTTCTTTACTTGGATTTTTCATCAGAGTTATTTTTGCAGTGAGTAATTATGATGGATGAGGTAATGTTCCCTATATACAAAGAGCCAGTCTCACCATTTTTATTTGACATAGTACTGGAAATCCTGGTGAGATCTGGCAAGAAAAAGAAATAAAAGGTATTCAATTTGGATAAAATGATATTTGGTGATAAAATAATATTTTTGTAAGGTTATCTACTGCCTTTGAAGAAATATCTCACATATCCTGGACTTTTATGAACCAGTAAACCAGAGCTTCCTGGGCCTTTTGCTGAAGTGTCATTCTCAGATTTCTTTTCGTTATATTGCTGGATTTGCTCCAATATTGCTTGGATCTCATTGTCATCTTTATTCCTAGGTTTCCTTTAAGTAAATTTTCAGAAGGTTAAATGGTGAAAGGTGTATTTTCTGACTTGTGCATATTAGATAATTTTTTATTGTTTTTCTAAAATATTTTTCTTTTATTCTCAC
This sequence comes from Panthera tigris, assembly GCF_018350195.1. NCBI lineage: Eukaryota > Metazoa > Chordata > Mammalia > Carnivora > Felidae > Panthera > Panthera tigris. The sequence goes on along the minus strand of NC_056668.1, from coordinate 133,501,376 downwards.
AGTTGATTGATCATTTTGCTGGGTATTTCTAGATTTAAAATGATTTTTCTCAAAACATCAAAGACTTCATCTTTTTCTGCCATCCATTGTTCCTCCTGAGAACTTTGAAGCCGCTGTCACTGAAAAGTGTTCTAGGTGATATCACAGTGAAAACAAAATAGAGATAATTCTTAACTTCATTAAGCTTGAGTTTTAAGGTAGAGAAGTCCACAAGAAGCAAGATAAATGCATTAAATATATAGTAGGTTAGATGGTTGTGCTATGAAGGCAAGAGTTGCAAAGGCTCTGATGTGAGAATATTGCTTATGTGTTTACAGAACAACAGAGTGGTCAGTGAGGCTGTAGCAAAGTGAGGTGAGAGGAGTAGCGATTAAACTGTAGAGGAATCTGGGAATTATCATCTGGTTTATTGTTTAAAAGAATTACAGTTAATTTAAAATCAATTAACAATTGGGGTGCCTGGGTGAATTAGTTGGTTAAGCCTCTGACCCTTGATTCCAGCTCAAGTCATGATCTCATGGTTTGTGAGTTCTAGCCCCACATCTGCTTGGGATTCTTTCTCTCTCCTTCCCCTACTTGTGTGCGCGCGCTCTCTCTCTCTCTCTCTCTCTCTCTCTCTCTCTTTCAAAAATAAATAAACATTAAAAAATTTTTTAAAAATCAATAATTTTAAGGGAGCAAGGTAGAAGCAGAAGGACCATGCAGAAGGTTAGAGCTGAGAGATGATTGTGGTTTGAACAACAGGATTTCCTGATGGATTAGATTTGAACTCTGAGAGAAAGAAGAGTCAAGAATGACTCCAGTAATGTTTTGGTCTAAATAATAGGAGAGATGGAGTTTCATTTGATGAAGAAGGGGAAGATTATACAGGCTGTGTGTTAAGGGGTTTGGGGGAAGGCCAGGAATTTGGTATTAAACATGTTGAGTTAGAGATGTTTATTATATATTCAAGTGGCAAGGTCAAGAGGACAGATAGACTGGACCAGAGTTCAGGTGAGAGGTCTGGGATAAAGGAGAGACCATGGAAGTTGTCAGTTATAGATGGTATTTTTAAAGGGTTATATTGACACAGTCCAGTAAATATAGCTAGAGGAAATTGAAGGTTCTAGCTTTGGAACACCTTAGGTAAACAGGTAAGGAAAAGTAGAATTACTAGTAGAGAAGTCCAGGGACGGAAAACCCAGTGAGGTAGAAGGAAAACTTCTTTGGCTTTCAGAATATCTGTAAGCTAATGAAGCTAGATGGTATAAATATTTGAAGAAAGGGAAATGATCATCCATGACAAATGTTGCTGAAAGATGAAGTTATGGATGAACTGTGAATTGACTGTTGGATTTAGCAATGGGAAGTCATTGGTGATTTCAGAAGAGTAGTTTCAGTAAAGGACAAAATCTGATTAGAGTGGGTTCAAGGGAGAGTGGAAGGAGAAACATGTGGCAGCTTAACAGCAAAGCTGAGGTCCAGACAGTTTTTTGTTTTGTTTTGTTTTGTTTTGTTTTGTTTTGTTTTGTTTTGTTTTTAAGTAGAAGAGAAGCAGCATGCATCAATCAGTATTGAGAATGCTCCAATAAAGAATTCCTTGGTCACTGAGCTGGAAGACATTTTGAGTAATACCTCCTGAAGATTCATCAATTCACTTGTGCACTTAGGACACCTCTACTGAGAGGATATTTGGTCGACTGTCACTTTACTTAGTACTCTGTCTTGGGGAGCATCCACTGTTATGGATGCAATAGAAATAAGATGACATGTGCCTCTTGTGACTTTATTTTGATTCCCTCTAAATGCAGGTTCTAGCTTATTGCATTACTTTTTAGGCAAGAATAAAAGTTCTCACATTTTCTTTTGATATGTACCCACATTACATCCTTGTCCAATATGTGAAATACACTATTTTGTGGTGAGTCTGACCAGTACTTCATTGGCTGACTCTGAGAAGGGTCTTCAGGGAATTCTTTTTATAGGTGAATAGTTTAGGTGTTAAAGAGCACTCCTTCATCATATTCTTAGTTGCTTCCCTGTTAAAAACAAACAAACAAACAAAAAACTTTATTATTTAACATCATTTAATGTGTCTCCTTTCCTGGGCTTCAAGTATACATTTGTCCAGTGGGTTGCCATTTTGTCATCTGGGACTTGGTTTCTGGTTTAGGTTACTGACTGAAACCATTTGCAGTGACTTTCCCTTTTTAAGTGCAAAATTTTATGCAAAAATCTTTTTTTTTCTTTCTTTTTTTTTAATTTTTTTTTTTTAACGTTTATTTATTTTTGAGACAGAGAGAGACAGAGCATGAACGGGGGAGGGTCAGAGGGAGGGAGACACAGAATCTGAAACAGGCTCCAGGCTCTGAGCTGTCAGCACAGAGCCTGACGCGGGGCTCGAACTCACGGACCGCGAGATCATGACCTGAGCCGAAGTCGGCCGCTTAACCGACTGAGCCACCCAGGCGCCCCGTAAAAATCTTAATGCAAAAACCCCAGCTGTCTCATTCTGACATGCTTGTGTTCCTTTGCAAGGTAATAGTGATGTCCATCCTCAAACCTCTAATAGTTCTGAGTTAAACAAGACGAGCCATTGTCTCTGTGCGGTTTTATGATAGTGGCATATTTTGAGTAACACATAAGGATGGTTTTTAAATCCTGTTCACTGAATTGAAAAACTTTAAGTGGAGATGTTTGAGAACGTAGGGAGAGGGTCAAAGCGTAATTCACTGTTTATAGACTCTAAAATGTCATCAGCTTTGAGAGTAGAATCAATCTGAATTCGTCTCTTCATTTGATCAACAGATATTTATTAACTGTTTACCCTATGGCAGGTACTCAGCTAACTTTTAAATACATATGTCATTTTAAGATGTTTTCCTTTATGTTTTGCTAAGTTTATTGTGAATATTTTTAGTTTTTGATATACATGTGCTGTACATTAACTCTCACCTTTTGATAATGGATAAACAGCCAACTCTAGATAGAAATGTGGAAAAGACAGAATCTGTTTCACATTCTCTTTGTTACTCACTTTTAAAAAAGACTTAATGAACAGTGAAATTGACCAACAGTTTCACCTCCTCCTCTTTGCAGTTCTCCTAGTTTTTGTGGTACCTAGTAGACCTGAAAGAAGCATCTCGGAAGGGAGAAGTAATATGACCATATAATCAGACAAATAGACAATGGATCCTTTATAATTGCGAGGTGGCCTCATTTCTATTTTACATAGAAATTTGAAGTCTTTACTTGAGGTTATTCCCATTTAGGTAGGAGTAGTCTGTGAACAGCTCACTCATTTAGAGAGGATTTTAAAGAAGTCTTTAATTTGTAATTATTTGACCGTTATTAAACCAACATTTCATTGTTGAGACAGGATAAGGTTTTAGTTATTAAAACTATGTGTTCAGGATATAAAAATGACATGAACTAATTTTGCCTCAACTTAAGAGTTACTTAATTTTTTCAATATATGTAGTGAGATATTGGCTGGATATTTTGAAAGCCTAAATTACTTGGAATGTATTTGAAACCTCTCTTCTTATGTACTTCTGTTCAAAATGTTACTTATTTTTGGATCATTTATAGTGTAGGCTTAAAGTTTGGAGTTTTACATTTCCAGTCTTATAAAGACTTATAAATATATTTATGTTCTATTCAAACTAAATCATTTTATCTACATAATAGTCATTCAGCTGTAGCTGTCTGGAATAAAATTTCTGGAAGTAGGTAGCCATTTTCCACATGAAATAACCATTTAAAAGTGCTTTTCATCTGATAGCATGTATTTTAATTTTTATAAATAGCACAGAACAATGGAAATATTTATGTAGCTAAGGGAGATTATCAGCTCCGGTTCAATAGTATGTTGTTTGGCATTAGTAGGCTGAGGATATTTTATAATTTTTAAAAAATACTTTTATTATTTTTATAAAATACATGTGCTCCTGTTATATCTTGTGTGTTAATCTAATTTCCTATCGTAGTCACCGATTAAAAGGAAATTGTGTACCAGTGGGGTTCTAAAACCTTGACATTATTTTAATCTGATAACAAATGGGTTTAAGTTCATGTTCTTTCAGTTGTTGGCAACAAATCTAAACCTGTATTTTTTGGATTTATGAGGATAAGTCCTGCTTTGGCAATCTTGTAGATCCTCCAGAGAATAGTTAAACAGTGATTAATCATTGTTTCTTCACTGAGTGTGCAGAAAAGAATGGAAAAGCTGCATTTCACACTTCTGAAGCAATTAATCCCCATGATCTTAGCCAGGTTTGTCTTGTAGATAAGTCGGGATACAAAACGGTACCTAATTTATCAATGTATGCATGCCATAAAGTATAAAACACACAATTTATTTCATATCATTTATAGTCAAATGTAAAAAAAGAGTGACTTTGCCATATCCAAGAGTGTTTCCTACATTACCTTCATATAAACTAAGTACCAGAGATTACAATGGGATTCCTGTTTATTGTGCACATCTGGTGCAGTCACTATGCATTTTCTCATTCACTTGCTGGCATTTTTAGTGATTGTGGCATAAATCACCTTGCTAATCAGAAACATAAGTGACGGGAAGTCATCTCCTTTTTTTGAACAATGGGAAAAAACATATGGCTTCTCAGACAGGACTTGGCTGTTATACTATTTATGTGGCATTATATTCTGTATTTAGAATTTCATATTAATTGCAGCGGTTTGATTGAAGGCATGGAATACGCAGGTTTGTGGTCAAAGTATTTGTTTTGTACCATTTTCAGAACAAACAGAAGAAGGTAAAATTAAATGCCTTGTATTAAAACATTTTTTTAATAAAAACTACTTTGGGACGAGTTTTTAAGGTTAAGATGAATTAAAGAAAATACATATATTTTAAAATGTGTAGATGTTTCTATGGATGCATAGATATAATAATTACAAGTTTCAATTTAGTTTTCAATTATACCTCTTTCAAAACACTGTATGGATTAGAGTAAAAATTACTGTCCTGCAAGTGCTAAAATATAAATGACAGTAATTTGCTTTTCTAGTAGTAGTGTTTCAAGATGGATTGCATTTTTAATGAATTATTAGTTATTAGTTGGAACCACTTCTGCGCATACTATAACTGAAAGATGAAGTAAAGCTTTGTAAGGTAGGAGAAATTTATACCTGCAGTCTTCAAAGTGGATTGGCTGCTATTTGTTATACAATGCTTGCTATAGATTTGAAGGTATTTTTCTTTTTCCTCAGTAGTCACTTAATTCTCAAAAGGTAGTGACTATAACGGCCTTTCATCCTTACTTGGCTTTTTAATACCTAACTTCTTTATCACTTATCGCTTTCCATTTTCTTACTACTGAGTGGTAAGGAAAGATTTATTTGAATGTTTGCATTTCAAGTGAAAATGTATTTGTTCAGAGAACCTTACGTCTTTTACAGTTTTCTAGATTACATGTAACGATAAATTAGGCAAATTTTTAAACAAATATTTCAGAGCCTATTTATTCAAATGTGTGTTATTTCCTTTGAAGTAGTCCCTTTGGGGAAGATGTATACATAATCCATTAATCAACGTATTTTAGGAATGTCTCTTTTTGAATTTTCTTCAGTGGAATTGATGTATAGCTGCCCAAAATGGATACTTTGAGGGGAGATAAGATCCATTTTGTGTATATATGTGCAAGTATTTTCGTTAAAAAAAAAATCAATCAATCATAATAGCTTGTGCTACAGACTGTATATATCTTGTAGATAATTGGACACTCTGCATAGAAATAGAGTTTTGAAAAACTGCCTGAATTTTAAATAAATGGTCACACCTACCCATTTTGTTTTAGACATCTTTTGTGATACCGTCTCAAGGACCACCTGCAGTCGAGTCCACAAATTGAATAAACGTGACATAAGGAGAGACTGTTTTTTTTCTGTTGTCCTTGCTTGTTTAAAAAATGCCACCACCTACATTCTCTAAGGTAGAGTGTGCTATTTTAAAAAATATATTTACAATTGAATTGAGACTTTTCTAGATTAAAATTACCTAATCCTTAAAATTACCTGAAATTTATACCATACTGCCTCAGTTCTTGTCCATGTGTATTTTCTTTTTATTTCCTTCATGCCTTTAAAGCTTCCTCCTCCTCATTCCCCTGTTTGTTTTTTTTTTAAGATTGAGATACATTTGTTGTTTAGAACAATTTTAAAGTCATACAATTTTAAGCACGTATTTTTTTCTTCACCAAAATATAAAAATTATAGAGGGATAGGTTAAAATCTAAGAAATATGCAATTTATAAGATGGCTAAAAGTACCCAAATAAATGACGAAGAGTAAAGAGTTCTATTTTTAGTGAGTGAACACTTTGGAATTTGTTAGTAATGGAGCTTTGAGGAAAAATTTCTTATATAGAGTGCTTGATGGGAAAAATATATTAACCTAAAGCATTTGCTTATTCATCGTGTTTATAAAGCCAGAAATTTAATTTCTAAATGTGTATCATTTTTTGAATGGAATTGAACTACTAGTAATGTTGATATTTATTGTACATTTTGTCTAAAATTTGCTTTTTCAGAGAATTTGAATTATTCTTTTTCCTATAGTCTGTTCTTTGTCTCATTTATACTTATACTTGTTGGTGTATCTTACCCTCAAAAGTAGATTCTGATTTGAATGGAATTTGCTAGAAAAGCTATTGTTCTTTCCTTGTGTTCTCATGGCTTAAAGAAGGAATCCTCCCATTGTAGGGATAAATGTACTGGTAATTCCTGGCCAGGGGGATTATCGCTTGTTGTTCCACTCTATAGCTACCCCTTTCCTACCTTGGTGTTCTTCTGGAAGTACCTTTTGGAACGTTGACAGAGGCAGAATGCCTCCTACTGCTGAAGCGCTTTGGGTAGGTGGTGTGCCACTGTTGGCATAATCACAGTAAAGTCCAGATAAAAATATTAACTTGTGTTGCCCGGATGGCTCAGTTGGTTAAGTATCTGACTCTTGATCTTGGCTCAGGTCATGGTCTCACAGTTTGTGACTTTGAGTCCTATATCAGGCTCTGTGCTGGTTGTGCAGAGCCTGCGTGGGATTCTCTCTCTCCTCCTCTCCCTATCCCCCTACTTCTCTGTCAAAATAAATGAATAAACATAAAAGAATAAACATAAATAAATATAAAAGAAAGGTTAATTTGTGAGCTATTTCCCAAAAGGGAGGCTTTTATTTCTGATTGGAAAATTTGCTTTGGGTGGCAAATATAATTCAGAGATTTTAATGTGAAAAATTTTTTAATTTCATTTGTTGATTTTGAGAGAGACACAGATAGCACAAGATGGGGAGGGGCAGAGAGCGAGGGACAGAGAATCTCAAGCAGGCTCTGCACTGTCCGCACAGAGCCCCACACGTGGCTCAAACCCACGAACTGTGAGATCATGACCTGAGCCTAAACCCGGAGTCCTATGCTTAACCGACAGCCACCCAGGCGTCCCTAATGTGAAATCTTTAATGGAGTGTATTGAGTATGAAAAACACGGAGCAAGAAAGGATATTCCATGTTTAAATAGTTCGACTTTTTGTTGTTGTTGGTTGGTTGGTTTTTGTGTTTAAGACTCTTTCAGGGTAGAGTATTATCAGTGAGGCCCTCGAGTACCACTTCAGGAGTTCAGCCATATCTGGGATGTGGTGACCAGCAGGATTGGCCTGCCGATAGTCTTTAATGTGTAGGAACAAAAGTGATTTTTTTTTTTTTTAAGGAAAATGAAAGAATAAAGAGCCAGACCTGGTGTTACAGTATTAGTTGTTAGAGAGGCAGCATTTTGGAGTTCATCCAGGGATCTGTTTTCTGGTCCAGATGTCTTAGGCCTTGTGTCGGAGACCTGTGGAGATAGAAAGGTGGGTGGGCTGTGAGAAAACAAATACTAACAACAGGAGGATAAAGAGAAATACCGTAAGGTACTTGGGGACGAGCAAGTATCCTCTCGCTTGTATCTTCTAAGCTCAGAGACCAGTAGAAAGGCATTCTTTCTCCTCTTTGCCACGATCCACAGGGTAATTGGCATTTTACAGACTGCGTTTTGCTGGCAGTGTTAGAAAGGCGTGGGGCAGCAGTGCTGCTTGGCAGAGCAGTAGTTAGAGCAGAGGTCAGCAGGACTCAGGGCGAGTGGGCGTCCGCTGAAGAAGCCGCAGTGGTCTCTGTCAGTGACAGTGGCCGCCAGTAATCAACAGTACAGAGCAAAGGCAATACCTGGGTGGAAATAACAGATGAGGCCCACCCAAGCTTAATTTGGAGGGAATGGAGTCAGCTGACCTCAAATACCACACAGAGAGAGGCACAAAGAGGGGTGAGATGATCAATGTGTATGGTAGGTGACTGCCAGCTGATTGGTCTTGCTCATGAATACATATGAGATACTTGAGGATGACTCCTTGAAATGTTCTGGAGAACAATTTATAGGGGCTTGTCATCCTGCACTGTGGATCGCATTAGAGTTCTCTAGAGAAACAGATCCAATAGGAGATGTACATATAAAACAGGTATTGGCGCGTGTGGTTGTGGAAGCTAAGAGGTGATGGGGTTTGGGAGTGGTGATGGTGGGGCGTCCAGAGCTGATGGCCAAGAAAAAATTCTTGAGAATTTGGTGCAAAAAAGGTGATTTTATTAAAGCACTGGGACAGGACCTGTGGGCAGAAAGGGCTGCTCTGGGGTTGTGAAGAGTGACTGGTTATAAACTATGGAGATGGGGGTGGGGTAAAAGAAAAAGATTTTCAAAAGTACTTTCATATGCTAAATTTAGAGGCCTCTTGATACTGGAGGTCTTGCTATTGTCAGGCTAAGGTTGTTTTTCCCTATAGTAAGTCATAAACATTAAGACAGTAGAGAGTTTCTGGAGGAATATTTTACCCTGTATTTGCCTCAAGTATTTGTCAATGGGTTGCAGGCTATAAAGAAATTTAATTTTATCTACATTTTCTTCTTGCCTTTGTTCCCTACATCACTATGGAGGGGAGGGTGATGTTAGGGCTCCAGGAAACTGAGTCTGTAGGTTTCTGGAGATTAGGCTATTGATAAGATTGCTTTTTTCTTTTAATTTACTAAGACATTTGAAAACTGATTGGAGACTCTTGTCCTGTATGACTGTGATCTCTATCAGTTAGCCATTTGTTTTTCCCTTTCCTTTGTTCTTGGGCTTCCAGGAGTGCCTGAAGAATGTCACACATATCCCACGGGAGGGGGGGAGGCTGGGGGGTGGGGAGGGTTAGCTTGTGCTTTGCCCTAAGCTTGCCTTTGGCTCCCTCATCAGGAAGTCCCAAGATATGCCCTCTGCAAGCCGGAGAACCAGGAAAGCCTGTGGTGCAATTCGTTCTGAGTCTGAAGGCCTGAGAATTGGGGTGATAAATGTTGGGGGCGGGGAGATAGTCAAATCCTGGTCTGAGTCTAAGTATCTCAGCTGATGCTGAGACAGTGAATTTGCCTTTCCTCCATGTTTTGTTCTATTCAGGCCCTCACTGTATTGGATTATGCCCACCCATATTAGTGAGGGCATTTTCTTTACTCCGTCTGATTCAGATGTTAATCTCTGTGTCTCTCATAACATTTTACCAGCTATCTTAGCATCCATTAGGTCCATCAAGTTGACATATCATATTAGCCATCACGGAGATGAAGGTGAGAACCAGCAAGTATGAGTTACATTATTTTGTAAAATAGCTTACAAATACTAAGGATCTTTTTTTTCCCCTGTTTTCCACAGAACATTTTGCTTAGTTACCAATGGTGGCAAAAAGTATTCTAGGTGTTGGATCAACCAAGTTAAAATAGGATTCTTTCCCTTGGGAGCTTGCAGTTTATAGCACAGAGAATGGCAATTTGAACAATTAATATCTAGTTGGGGGTGGGCAGGGGAAGTTTTGCCCATTAGAGATGCCTTGTGTTGGTCAGGAATGGCCTTCCTCTAGCAATGCTCTCTGGCTGGGGTGCGTATGGCCTTGAATTGAACACTGCTGTGGATCCTGAAGGTACGACAGCTGGGAAGTGTCAGTGAACTGCACTCCTCCCAGCAGTTCCTCTCTGAGTGCTGCACCTCATCCACTGCCACAGTGGGCTATGGGGTTCAGTTGTTGTGAAATAGAAGTAATGCCTACTAGTTCTTTATTTCCTCTTCTTTCGGCAAATTGTTTGTAGACTCAGAGAAGGTGACTGAGATTGAGCAGATATTAGAATGATTTCAGGAAAGATAACAGCTGACAGATGCAAAACAAAAGAGGACAATGTATTGAGAAGACATTAGTTGAGATAGTAGCTCATATAGTCTAGGATTGTTGGGGAAGGAAGTGAAACTAGAAGGGGAACAAGAGATTGAAATTAAGTGAAGTCAAAGAAGTAGATGGTTTCAGTGAGTTTGAAAACACTTGTACTGAGGGAAGGGGTAAGAGGGGATTGTGGCAACAAAGTAGTTTATTAGTTTAAGATTAATAGCCAGATTCCAGGAAATTCTCATACTCTGAAATGTCATCATGTGAATTGGGAATAAAATTTTGCTTGCGGAAAATGACAATTATGTATATATCAAAGAATCACAACCACAAACACCGTGAAAATGTATAACGATATAACCATTTAATTTTAGTAGTGTAACTTTTCTTCAAAGTAAAGTTTCGAAGCCACTTGTATGTTGAGTTTCTTGATTGAGTAAGTCTGTTCATTTGTCAGGAAGTGCAATTTTTTTTTTCTGAGAAATTTTTATGAGTTTTTTTTCAATTTATCTTACAGTCTAAGAAAGTATTTCAGTATTTTTTTCCTCAAAAGAGAAACATGCGAGTTCTGTCTTCTTCTGAAGAGTTTGTGTCTTTATACTTGATAGAAAAATCAGAAATGTGAAAAAACATTCAAAGCATGTATAGTCAAACATTTCTTGAACTGAAAGTAATAAAGGTAAGATAGCAGTTTTAAATACATGAAAACAACTTTTCAGTAGCTCTTCCTTTGTAGAAGAGAATCAGGAATTGCAACCAATAATTCAGACAATTAAAATAATAAGAATGATTGTTAGAAGGGTGGATGAAACTTTATAAAACAAGTATACTAAAATGTAATTGAAGATTCTAGGTGGATGTTCACTGTAAAATTCCTTCACCTTTTCTGTATATTCAAAAATATTTGTGATAAAATGTTGAAAAAATAATATAGTGTCTACAAATTCGAAATGCATAAAAAACAATAGTCTGATGGATAGATGGATAGGTCAGTGATAAAACAAGTATAGTAAAATCTCAGTTATAGGATCTAGATGGTAGGTAAAGGAATGTTCAGTGTAACATTCTTGTAACTTTTCTGAATGTTTGAAAATTTTCAGAATAAAATGTTTGAGAAAATAGTGTCAAACACAACAGTGTTTGGCATTAGAGATTAGAGTTGTACTTGTGTGCCCTTAGACAAGGTAACTACTCTCTGAGCTAGTTTCCTCATAACGTATAGTTTATAGATAGTTTCAGGAATTAGAAAAAATACTGTAAAGCCACTGGCAAATGATAGGCATTTATTTGAAAATACCTCCGATAGTAACTATATAAATTCCAAATTTAGGGATCATATCTTGGTTTTTGCTTAATATATTTAGAATTTCTGGATGTATGAGCCAGTTAGTTATTTGATGGAACTAGGATGAGGTGAATTCAGGGTGCAAATTTTTATTATCAAGACCGCTTAATTTCAACAGTGTCTGTGCTCCTTGTTCAGAGGCTCTCTTTTTTCTGGCTTAGTCTCTAAGTTAATCAGAATTTGACCTTTACTGATGGGAGGGTAGAACCATGCTTATATGAAGGATGAGATCTCTGACTTTCTAGTAACTACCAAGGCAAAGTTTACTGCCTTTAAAAGTATTTTCATTTCGTAAAGTACATAAGTTCCATGAAGTGGAGTTACTGTGTTCCTGTCTTTATTGGTAGTTCCTTCTGAATATATGTATACTATACATCAGTGTGAGGGCTTTTGAGTCACATTAACTTTTTTAGAATATATAGTAAATGTAAATCATACTGCAAAATAATGTAGTTATGAATTATATTTATAAATGTGTAAATATTTACTGCATATAATGTTCACTAGTACTTCATCTGTGACTTTTTTTTCTTTATTTTCTTAAATAAAAACCAGCCATTCTTTGGTTTCTTTTTAAGAAATAAACTTCTATTTTTGGTTTGTTTTGAACTTCAGCTTGAAGTGCATTTGTAAAGTATAATCCTCTTGTTTTTTTATTTGTTCTGTTTCAATATGCAGGATGGATAAAAATTACTGAACTTTTTATATTCATGTAAATTGACTTAAAATTAAATTCAAATTTACTACCATATGCCTCAAGGGCTAAACATAATATAGACTATTATAATCATTTATATAAATTAGTTTTAAAAACCAGTTCAATATGTTGAATCAATATGTCTTGAATTTCATATCTGTATAGTTGTCATCCTAGTAAATTCAATGGCATGTACTTTTACAGCATACAGATTTTAAATAAAATTGAATAGACTTTTCTAGCCTGCATTATGGAGGAACTTCTGTTATCTTCCAGTTGAATGATTTCATATCTAAAAAGAACCCGGCAACTTCAGTGTGAGGCAGCCACGTTTTTTATACCCATCAAATCTGATCGGACAGTTTCATCTCTTAGTAATAATTCACTGATTGGCCTTCGTTTGCTAATCTGTGTGTTATGTAGAATAACATGAAAATAAATTTTCATTTCAAAGGATTGTTCAGGGAGTGGCCTTGTTTTCTTTCTGTGGGTGTTTGCCAGTCTGTGGCTACAAATCTTTGTGAAACTTTAGGGGAATGGCAAGACATCTCTGAATCCACATACTTTTGTGTATTTCGTGTATTTTGTCAGTTAGTGAAGACTGAAAGTACTTTTACTTATGTCTCTGTGTGGAGGGCAGATCTGTGAGATTTTTTGAAATTAAGAGTATCTCCTCTCTCCCTCTTGGTGCCCCTCCCCCACTCTCTCTTTCTCTTTCAAAATAAATAAATAAACTTACAAAGGAAAAGAGTATCCTCATATTCGGATAAGGATCATCAATATTCTAGGAACATCAAATATTCCATAGTTTACCTGAATGAAAAATTTAAGGATAAGTAAAATACTGGCAACTTTTGAGAAGAACAGATACATAAGGAAATCATGGTAGAAAAAAGCAGGCAATAAACTTCTTGAGCAAAAACCTAGAATAAGAGTAATGAATTATATAGTAAATATATTTTCTGTTGTCAAAATAGAACAGAAGGTTCCTATTCATTCTTAACTCCAGATCTTATTGGAATTTAAATTTTAATTCACTTAAATTCTGATAAAAATTTCAAAAATATGGAAGACTTAAACTAAGCAGATGTTACAGTATTTGTTTTTGGCTTTGAATGCTAAGCGGTCCAGTGTACTACTATTTTTATGTAATTGTAAAAATCAGGTCATTTTAAGTGCAACCTAACAGTTGTTACATTAGGTTACACTATTTAATGCTTGACAAAGAAATATTTAATATATAAACAAAACCAGTTTCCACCAACCCCTTGACAGTGTTCTCTTTTTGTAACCAAATTAATATTTCTCACCTGTTATTTGTTACGTTTATAAAAAAAAATAGAATGACCTATTTTAAAAAACAGTAATATATACCTTTCTTTACCAATCTCTCATTTTCTCTATTTTCTAAATATAAAATAGGAATGAAAAATGTCTATTTCTTATATTTGTACAAAATTTATTTTCTTAAGCAGGTGCCTATCAGGGTCATATGTTCTAAAATCTTATTCTCCCCACATTCAGAAATGAATGAAAAATGTAGAAAAGCATTTACCTTTAAACTGTCATCTTCTTAAATGCTTCCTAGAACATGATTACCAAAATCTATGTTCTATGAAGAGAAGTGGTAGCAAGAAAACAAGGATTAGAATACTGTCTTAACTCGTTACTTTGATTCAGTAGGTCAGGATTTATTATTATTATTATTATTATTATTATTAATTTTGTGTATTCTGGGAATTTTCTACTTGGATGCCTTTTGTTCTTGAATACTTTTTGCCTTTTTATACTTGTGTGTGGTTTTAACCATGTCAGATATAGGTATATTTTGTTTATTTAGACCAATTTCTAATTGTTTTCAGAAAGCATTGAAAGCTGAAGACTCTAAGTAATTTATTTTCAATGTGTAGTATTTACTGCTGTGCTGTATATACATTTTATATTTATGTCAGGAAAGGGTTGCAGAGGGGTGCTTTAGAACCACCTTTTCAGCTCTAAATAGCTATTGTGTACATATGGTAAGGTACTGCTGCTTAACAATTAGTAACTGCTTTGATGAAACTAAATTACATGTTTAAGTTCCCATCAGGAAGTCGCTTCACATATCTGTATTAATGTATTCAAGGCTCGAGAAGGAAAGTTAATTTTCCAGCTTAAATATTTAATTCAAGCTTAAAATTTAGTCTGTAATTAGAGCTCCCAAATGGCAGGAACATGGAGTATTTGTCCATTTTAATTAGATTGTTGTTTACCTATTAATTATATATCATATCTTGTCATATAGTTTTGATGGTAACAGATGGTGCTAGGAGTTAGTAAGGGTTTCAACAAAATAAGATTCCACATGATTTATTAAGTTGCACTTTATTAGTGAGTGGTCTGCTTTAGTCAGGTTATTCGGAATAAGAACTGTGCACCATTCACTAATTTTAGTAATTATCCTTTTGTAGAAATATTGAAGACAAAAAAGTCTGAGACGAGTAATGTCTATTTAGAAACAAAATGAATTACTCTAGGACTATTTATTTTTAAGGAGAATGTATTGTCAAATTGTATAATTGGTATGAAGTTTAGTGCATTTTGCTAGGATAGAAGTCAGGGAATCAGAATTTTATTTATCAGCAAAAATGTAGGCATGGGGATATATATAGTAATGATTCAGGGTATGAGAAATAGTAGGATGATGATTCAGTTATTTTTTACCAAGACATTCCTTCTCTGTCTATTGAATTTAACAAGAAGACAAGGTTCTTTGTTTACCAAAATATCTAAGAGCAGACTGGTATCTAGTGAAGTTGACCTACAGAATTTCCATATTCAAAAAGTAAATGCCAACTATATAGAAAGGTCTGCTAAGTTGTTTATACAAGATTTTATTAATTTTTTTGTTACCAACTCAGCTTCCTAAAATGAATGAATTATACATATATATGTATGTCTAGAAAGAAAGAAAAACAGAGAAGAGGGAGAAAAGGGGGAAAGGAAAGAGGGGTTAAATATTTAATCTTTTAATCTGATACAGTTTGAAATTTACTATAGTCTTTAATATGATTAACTTGAAAGTACATTTGGTTACTATTTCTTAGCTCATGAGGTTTTTATTTCAAAAATCTGTATCAGTGTTTTATACCAAAAGGTAAACAGAAGGCCCAGCCCCAGTTTTACTGATTTTAATATTTGCTCTGGAAGGGCTCCCTGGTATGTATCAAATCTTCAAAACTCTGTCCTGTTATATACATTACCTTCTGTAAGCAGCTTGGTTTTGGTTAGTTTTATTTTTATCTTGTTTCTGTCTTTTAATTTGTCTCCATTTAAACCATGTCAATTTTTAGAAATATATTTGTTGGTATCATAACTAATTCTTTATGGTGAGGTGGCATTTTAACGTTAAGTATATGATTCTACATGTTCACAGTAGACTGTTAGAGATGTATCATATGGTACTCGTAATATGTATGAAATGATAACTTCACTATGGCCTTAGTTTCATTGCCTTCAGAATGTTGTGAGTGCTTAAAAATTTATCGCAAATATTTTGCTAAACCACCATATGGGAACTTTGCTGAATTATAGTTGCAGTAATTAAAGAGAATATGAAAGGAGAAAAATTGTTATTCTTTTAGTATGCATAGAGCCTTAGTTTGAAAGTTTGACTTCTTAACATTTCTACTTTTTCTGGAAATATGGGATTTTACATTTTTCAGCAAAATTTATCAAATGTATAAGTTTCAACACACACACACACACACACACACACACACACACACACAAAACTGAATTGAAGCATATAAATGAAATGAAAGAAAACAAATTAATTCCTTATTGATTTTAAAATAATGAAAAGATGTCCTCTATAAAGAAACAAGGTAACTTGACTTCTTTTTTATAAAGCGTGTGAAATATACCATATATTGTTTTGTTTTATCTGGGAGAAAGAAATAACTATTTGGTGACTGTTAACAGAAACAGCAAGTGAAAATAGAAAAATGCTATCTTAGAAATGAGGTTTTCTTTGGGATTTATTCTCCCCAACCCCTGACTCACCACTTCATCTCTTTGGGGGACTTTTATTTCAACAGCCAACCATGTACTTATTTAACTTTTGCAATGAAAATGGCAGTCTGATTACTTTGTTGGAATTATTAGTTTTTTCTTTACTTAAAATAGCAGTGTATGAAAAATATTTTAGAAAATGTGGTAGTTGATACATCATTTTTATTACTTGATACTAATTTGAACCAAATTAGATTTGTTGACCTGTTTATTATTTTCTTCTTTTCCATTCAACACTAGAGTATTACTCTGCAATATGATAGATTCAGAATTAAAATAAATCTGTAAGCAGTGTTTTCAAGATTTGAGATCTCAGGATTTGATGGATGGATGCTAATTTGTTTTAAAGCACATATAAAACAAGACACCCATTTATCTGTGCTAAGTACTTAAGATAGAGATGATGGTTTGATCAGGTCCTCATCAGTAGTAGTGGGTATACATAGTTTATACTTGTTTTTTTTTTTTTTTAATTGGACCTGTTTGGTTGGCTAAAGTGTCCCTAACAACACTGCATAAAAGCATTAATAGCCAATATCCTTTCCTATTTCTGACTGTTAAGAAAAATACATTTGTGTTTTACTGTTGTATCTTCTATCAGTGGTTTTTCCATGCTAATAAATGCTGTATTAAAGAATGACAATTTTATTTTTTATGTATTTTTCATTAGGAATGAGTGTTAAATTTTATCAAGTTTGTTATACTCAATGAAATGATGTTAAGGTCTTTTCTCTTTTAGCTTACTTATGCAATCAGTTAATAGGTTTGCTAATATTAAATTGCCCTTTCATTTCTGGAAAGATACCTTCTTGGTCATGGTATTTTGTGAGATAAGCATTCTTGTACTCTCTTTGTTAGATTTTGGTGTTAGAGTCATGCTAACATAAAACGAGTTGGGATGCATACCTTCCTTTTTTTATGGAACAGTTTAAACATAATAGAAATTATTAATTTCTGGAAGTTTGTTAAAATTTACCCACACTATAATCAAGGTGCCTTTGGTTGGGAGTGAGCAATATTGTGGTGATGGAGGAAAATCTTTGATTACATTTCTGATAGCTTCTAAATTTATTGGTGTATTCAGGTTCTTTGCAGCATATTGAATTGATTGTGGAAATCTGTCTTTTGTTAGAAAACTATCCATTTCATTAATTTCCCTTTATTTCATTTAGATCTTCAAATTCGTTGGCATAAAGTTGTAGATAATGTTCCTTTTTCTTCCTCTGTTTTTAAAAAAATTTATTTAGGTCTGGGATTGCATCCCCTTTCTTTTTTCTTTATTAAAAAATTTTTTTTACATCTATTTATTTTTAAGAGAGAAAGAGACAGGGCAACAAGTGGGGGAGGGACAGAGAGAGAGAGGGAGACACAGAATCCGAAGCAGACTCCAGGCCCCAAGCTGGCAGCACAGAGCCTGATACGGGGCTCAGACTCACAAACCGTGAGATCATGACCTGAGCTGAAGTCAGACGCTTAACCAAGGGAGCTACCCAGGCGCCCCTACATCCCCTTTCTTTTAACAACTAATACTAAGATGTTGTTGTTGTTTGCTTTCATTAATTTGTTTTTAACCTTTTTAGTGTAAAATAGAAAACTATAAAACAAGTGTGTATCTTGTTGAACTATTGTAAGACAGACGTGCTTGTAATTATCATCCAGTTCAAGAAATAGAGCTTTGCCAGCCCCTTTAGAAGCCCTTCCGTGTGCTTTATTACAGCACCATTTCTGCCTCCAAAAAAATTAACCACTCTTCTGACTTTCAGAATAATGACTTACTTAATTTTCTTTATGGTTTTATTACCCAAGTGTGTATCTCTAACCACAGTTTAGTTGCCAATTTTTAAAACCGATTTTTGCATTTTTAGGTCTTTCTTATTCTATAGTTTTCTCCAACTCTTTCTGTTCTTTATAAGTGACCTATTGAAAACTTGCAGAGGTCACTGCAGTCTGTATTTTGCTGATCCCGTATTTATGGTGCAGGTAAACATTTCCTTCTATATTTTCTTTAAATTGCCAGGTGGCATGAGAGCTTAATTAGATTTAGATTTAATTTCTTAGGCAAGATTATAGGTGCTGTTCTATCCTTTCATCAGGAGGCATATAGTATTTTATCATTTTAAATGTTGGCAGCCATTAATGCTCAAAGTCTAGACCTATTAACTCATTATTTCAATTACTATATGGTGATTTTTTTATATAAGCTGTCTAGAAGTGAAATTTGTTTCAATTTCTGATTATTTAATAAGGATTTTCTTTGGTATTGAAAAAATTCTACATTTGCATTGTGGTCAACAAATGTGTGTTTTGTATTTTTACAGTATTAAGATTATCTTCTATATGTAAATTTGCAGATGTTCCATTGGGATTTGTAAAGAACTTCTATTTTTCTTGTGTTTGTGATTTAAATGCTTTGTATTAAGTCAAATTTATTAATGTATTCTTTAAAATTTTTTTTTTATTTTTTACATTTATTTATTTTTGAGAAATAGAGTGAGACAGAGCGGGGGAGGGGCAGAGAGAGAAGGAGACACAGAATCTGAAGCAGGCTCCAGGCTCCGAGCAAGCGGTCAGCACAGAGCCTGATGCGGGGCTTGAACCCACAAACTGTGAGATCATGACTTGAGCCGAAGTTGGACGCTCAACCGACTGAGCCACCCACGTGCCCCTATTAATGTATTCTTTAAATGATGTGTGTTTTTATTTATGTAGCTCTACATGATCAACCAAACTTATAAGAGTAGGCTTGTATTTTAAAAAGATTACTTCTAGTAGTAGTCTTTTAGGATTGTTTAGAGGTATGACCCATACTAGAGGCATGGAGATCACACTGTTTTAGTTTGGTGGGGGGGGATTTATCTAAGTGAGAAATGATAACTCTGAATTAAGACATTGGTGATAGAAAATGGAAGATAGATCCTAAAATATTTAGGAGGTAGATGTAGAAAATGAGGGGAGACAAAAGTTTCTAATCTCTGTTTTGTGGTTAAAGGATGATAGTGTGGTAAAGCATGACTTAGAACAGGGGTTGACTTAAGTCTGGTTCATAGGCCAAGTCTGACCTGCCATTCATTTTTGTACAACTCACAAACCAACCATGACTTCTACATTTTATTTTTTTAAGTAAGCTCTATGCCCAATGTGGGGCTTGAACTCACAATCCTGAGATCAAGAGTCATATGCTATACCAACTGAGCCAGCCAGGCACCCCTGAGTTTTTCAGTGTATTTTTTTTAAACATTTCCTTATTTTTGAGAGACAGAGAGAGGCAGAGCATGAGTGGGGGAGGAGCAGAGAGAGAGAGGGAGACACAGAAACTGAAGTAGGTTCCAGGCTCCGAGCTGTCAGCACAGAGCGTGACACAGGGCTTGAATTCACAAATCATGAGGTCACAACCTGAACCGAAGTTGGATGCTTAACTGAGTCACCCAGGTGCCCTGAGTTTTACAGTTTTTAATATTTTAAAATAGTCAGAAGAAAAGTGATATTTCTTGACACATGAACGTTTATATTGTTTAAAAAATTCAATAGAGTAAATCTGAAGATCAGTGATTCATGAATTGGACATCATCCCATCTAGCCAACAGATAGGAGCTCTGAGGATTTGTACAAAATGGAAGATTTTTATAGGCAGAAAGAAGTGGGGCAAGATAGTTACTTTAGCAAAGAGTAGCTTGTTTCAGGCAACCTTGTCGGGAAGATAGGGGTCTGTCAGACTAAGTCCCTAGTGCTGACCATGTAATTCCAGATTGACTGGTTAAAGGTCATATTCCTGGGAGAGGCTGAAATTGCAAATAGGTTTGGTAGTAAGTCTTGGTTTGTTGATGTGAAGCTAAGCACAAGTGACTCCATTTTGGATCTGTTGTTTCTTTCTTTTTTTTTCTTTAACAATGTAGAATTTAAGTTTCAGTGGCCATAAAGTTTTATTGTAACATAGCCACACTTGTTAATTGACAGCAGAGTTGAGTACAGTAGTTAAGACAAAGACTGGCCCACGAACGAAGCCTAAAATAATGACTGGCCCTTTACAGAATGAGTTTGCCATCTAACTCCTAGCTGAGAAGTACCCTCTCTTCCCCAAATTTTCTCATTCCCATTCAATCTGGCATTCATAACCAATAGTTTCTTAAAGGGCTTTTACTTACTTTTTATTAAAAATTTTTTTTAATGTTTGTTTTTGAGAGAGAGCATGCACAAATGGGGGAGGGGCAGAGAGAAAGGGAGAGAGAATCCCAAAGCAGGCTCTAAGCTATCAGCGCAAAGCCTGACTTGGGGCTTGAGTCCATAACCCTGATATCGTGACCTGAGCCGAAGTTGGACCTTCAACTGACTGAGCCACCCAGGCATCCCAGGGATTATTATTTTTAAAAATCCTACGTATAACTGCATGAATTCAACCCTGTTCCTGACCATTCATTTTTGACGTCATTGATACCCATTCCCCATGCAAAAATTTTTTGGTCTTTTTGTATGATTATTGAAAGCTTTTAAAAGAGAAGCCCATTTGATATTTTTATGCTATTAAATCAGTGGATTTTACTAAATACTGTTCAAACAGTCTTTGCCATTAGTGTTATTAATTTATAATTTAAGGTGATAATTTTATATTGTACACAGACTGTTAGGTTTGTGTTTTCCATAGTGTCTCTTTTTTCATGAGCTCAAACTGCAATTTACATAAACAAATTGATTATTAAAAATCATTTTGAGAGCAAATCTGAGGTTTTGGGAAACAAGATTTTGGTTTTAATAAAGATTTGATATTAGAGTTTGTTTACTTACAAAGTTATAGTTTATTGATTTGTTCAGGTATTATAAAATAGAATTTTAGCAAAACAAGAATTCTTGAAAAAAAGGCTGATCTGATAATATGTTTATAGGTAGAAGATTTTTGGTTCTGTTAAAAACAAGACAACAGGTCCTAAATAGACTCTCTTATGCTAAGCCCTACATCACCAGACTGAGACTTAGCTTAATTACAGTATTGGCTCCCCTAGAAATGGAATCTTAAACCAATCAGGAATGGCCTAATCAGTAGCACCAATTAGGTAATCTCCCTGATAGATCCCTCCCATCCCATGAAGAGAAGTGACCTTGCCATAACCACTTTGCTTTTTTGCCTAGTGTAACTTCTTGTTCCTGCTCCCTTCTGCCTATAAAAGTCATTCATTTCCTATAGCTCCTGGGAGCTTCCTTCCGTCTGTTAGATTGGATGCTGCCTGATTCATGTTCTTTGAACAAAGCCAACAAAGTCTTTAAAATATGCTCAACTGAATTTTGTTTTTTAATTGCTATTATAACAATATAAATGGGTACTCTTATCCACAAGAGAAAAAAATTTGTATCATGGGAATTTCTAGTGTTTTTATAACATAGTTGTTCTGTGTAATCAGGAAGCCAGCACTGACCCATCCTTAGAAATGCAAGATGACACTGTTACGGTTTTGTATGTGGTTGTGTTTTTCTCTGCATTTATTTACTGTCTGTCATACATAAATTTCTGATATTTATGTCCTGGCAAATTGGAAAATGTTATCTTTTAATTTCTTTCATCTTCCTATGGCTGTTACTTGTGTTCAGATTAAAAAAAAAAAAAAAAAAAAAAAGCCAGAGGTGACTCCATGGAAGTTGCCAAGAAAAGCATGCAAAATGTATTTCCATTTGAATGCTTGTTAGCAGCAGAGCACATTGTTAAACTTTATATTTTTATTTAGGAGAGTGCTATATTGATATATAAACTTCTAATCCCATCAAATAATTACATCCAAATGGGAATGTTAATTCATTTATGCCATTGTGTGTCCACAGAGCTCTGAGGAGAGGATCCATCACTCTGTTCTTTTCCTAGATACCCAGATTTCATAGCTATCTTGTAAATATTGTTACTGGGAAATTTTTTAATGTTATATTAATTCTTGATTTACACTTATTTATCTAGTTCTGTTACAAATAGTTAGAATCAAGTACTTGCTCTTTTACTAATGACAAACATTTATCAGTGCATAACATGCTTTTCATTCATGTTAAGCAGTTTTTATTTTAGTTTTTATTTTTATTTTGTGTTGAAGGAGGAGGGTACTGTAGGTTGCTTGACATGTACATTTTGTAACAGTGTAAAAATTTAAGTTCTCTTTGACTTCTGCACTTTTGGCTTTTCCTGTGTATGTGTTTACCAGTGTCTTAAATGTTCCTTTTTTTTTGTTTATCCTTCCTTCTATTCCTCTATTCCTCTTGTTTTTTATTCCTACTTTTGGTACTCACCAAAATAATAGAAAGGGTCACTGCCTGTAATTCACTTTGTATGTAAATTATTGTTCTAAGGGCAGTTAATAATGGTTACTTTGTGCTTGTAAGGGGTTTTCTAGTCTATGACAATCATTTATGAAATGTTTTCCTGAATAGTAAAATTAACTAAATTGTCAGGCTTGAAAGTGCATTATCCTTTTGATACCTAAGAGTTGATTTAAGATTATCCTTTAAAAACACCATATACAAACAATTGCATTCTAATAAACTTTCAGAGATGGAAGAGAAAGACATGCAACAAGGTATGTCCTGATCAAACCCTGGAATCAGAGGTTATTCTGGTAGTAGTGTATAAATCAGTATTCCTGAGTTGGGTGATGACTAAATGTGAAGAGAAGATGAAACTACAAGTAACAGAAATGAAGTTTAAAACTTGTCAATTGCCCTTTTTTTTGGTAGGTAAAAACTATTAAATATCAGCATTTTCATATGGTTCAACTTAATACATTCATTATTAACTAGTGTTAGTAAGGAAAACGTAACTGTTAAATATTTGAATGAAGAGATCAATTGAATGGTTGTATCATTTGTAAAGAAAGTGTCAGTGACACTAGAATGGAAAGATCTTATGGGGAAAATTGATGTGTTTTCTAACTTCCAAATCCTATACTCCCTTTAGGAAGGCTCTAACTCAGATCCCATTTTCATAAAGCTTTTACTCAGCACCCAAGTACAGAAAAGTGCTCCGTGATGGGAGAGGATAGAGAACATTATATATTCATTTTTCAGCAACCTTTGTTGATTTTCTAGAATGTGTTCCTGAGTATTGTATAACAAAAAGGAAGACTGAGCACACAAGAACAGTTGGATCCCTATCGTTCTCTCCAAAGGAATATGTTCAACCTAAGCCTCTTAATGTTCTTGCTTATTGTCCTATTTTCTTTTACTTTCTCCTGCCCTATAAGGACATGTACTATCTCCAGCATATGAGAGCTTCCCTATTGGTTACCTTAGCGGTGGCTGCCTGTCAAATTCTGACTAAAGCTTCCCAAATTACTCCTTCATGAACTAACACACCATGATTCTTTTCAAAAATTCTTTTCAAAAGATGTTTCTGGATGAGTTCCTTTTAAAAGAATGGAGTAGTGAAATGATAAATAGTGAGGTTTGGTTAAGGACGTTTTATATTGACTAATAATCTCTTTTTAGTGACCTTGGCCTGCCATTTTAATCTTAGGTTAACATTTATGCAATATTTTCTTACCAGATATGCTTTTACAGAGTTGTGGGTCCTATCTGATGCTTTCATATATCTCACTTTAAGAGACAGATGAGGTGAAAGTTGACTATAAAAAGTAGCATACACCACCCAGAAAGAAGATATTACACCCACATAGTAGGCTGAGTGTCTAGTGGAAAGATATAGGATTTAAGGGCTGGAAAGAGTGGTTTTCTGTAGTTTCTTCGACCAGTCCCCTATTGTTGAACACTTGGGTTGTTTCTAGCATTTTACTTTTATAAACTATATTATAATGAATAAGCTTGTATGGATTCTCAGTCCCTTATCCGAAATCCATAGAGGGAGTAGATCTGTTTGGGAATTCAGTTTTTTGGATTTTAGAATTATTAATGTGATGCATGTTCCAAAATTATAGAAGATTTCTGGTGAGGAACACCCGTCCCCGGTAAACAAGCTCCTGTTTCTGATGGAAATTGTATGATTATAACACTGTTGTGTAAATAAAGACTATAATTAACTTCATATTAA